>NC_073305.1:413880-566380 GCF_027595985.1 Sorex araneus | reverse complement strand
GGTGGGTCTGAGGGCCCTGAGCGGGTCTGTCCCAGCGTGACCCTCTGGGTTACGGACTCCGACCTTCCTGGGCACTGCCCACTGCTGCCGGCACTGACGGTGTCCGGAGCTGTGTGTCATGTGTGAGCTGTGTGTCCTGTGCGAGCTGTGTGTCATGTGCAAGCCATGTGTCCTGTGCGAGCTGTGTGTCATGTGCAAGCCATGTGTCATGTGCAAGCCGTGTGTCATGTGTGAGCCGTGTGTCATGTGCGAGCCGTGTGTCATGTGCGAGCCGTGTGTCATGTGCAAGCCATGTGTCATGTGTGAGCCGTGTGTCCGGCTCCTTTCTGTAGGCCCGCAGAGGCTCACAGTCTCGTGCCTTTGGGGTCACTCTGAGCAGGCTGGACCACCACCCAGGAGTCCGCTGAGTGTGTCTGGGATGTGAATGCAGCCTGGGCAGTGTGGGCAGTCCCAAGGCTGAGGCCACGGCGAGGAGTCTGGGGCCTGTGTGGGTGGCCGGTGCCCTCCCTGGTGGCCAGAGTCTGGGCCAGTGCCCTGGGCATGGCCGGTGCGTGTGGGTGTGGCAGCGGGCAGGGTCTTGCGTATCCACCTGGTCTGTGCCCGCGGGCATAGCCTGGTGCCCACACGTGTGGCCTGTGCTTGAAGGTGTGATCTGAGTTTGTGGGAGGGGCCGGTGGGTCTGGGCCGGTGGGTCTGAGGGCCCTGAGGGGGTCTGCCCCAGCGTGACCCTCTGGGTTGCGGACTCCGACCTTCCTGGGCACTGCCCCCTGCTGCCGGCGCTGACGGCCCGGAGCCCCGTGGTCTGAGGCCACTGCTGTGCGGTGGGTCTCAGCCTCTCGGGTCTCGCTCCAGCTGTGCTCCAGGGGGGCAGCGCCCGCTCGGGGGTCGGGGCGTGGAGTCTGCGTGTCCTCCTGAAGGGCCAGTGCGGCACACATGACCACGGCACACGCAGGAGCACGCCAACGCGTTTCCGACAGTGAGCCTGCCTGGGCCTCCGTGCGGGGAGCCGGCCCCGGGGCCTTGGTCTTCTCAGAGACTCGCCGTTGTCCTGCCACTCGGGACGGTCTCGTCTCTGCAGTGCGTCGCCCTTTCCTCCCCGCCCCGGGGTCCCCGCTCGGGGTTGGCGGCGAGCCTCGCCCGGGGCCCCCCCTCCCGTGTCCGCGGTGCCTGGGACTCGCCCTGCTCCCGCAGTGGGCGCCAGGCGGTGCCCCTCCCTCCGCGGCAGGACAAAGCGCAGGTCGAGGGGGAACGAGCTCTGCTCTGGGAAATGCTCAGACCAAGTGCTCAGCGTGACCCGAAAGGCTTGAGAGTGCTCTCGACCTTCCCAGAGAACGCACGAATGGCCGGGCTTTGCGTGACTTCCGCGGGGAACCCGTGGTCAGGCTGGGGGTCTCTGCCTGTCAGGGAGCCACCTGAGAGTCGGCCTCGCCACCAGGGCCCAGGCTCCACCCCTGCACTGCCCCAGCCGCACTGGGCCCGGGTGTGGACCCCGGCACCCGGCAAGCCCCGGGCCGAGTCTGGGGGCCGCGGTGCTGCCGCCAGTTCCGGGGGGAGGGAGCATCTGTGCCGACGGCTCTGGCCTCCGCTGCTCCCTGCAGGTGCTCAGTCTCGTCCCGGAGGTCAGCCTGGGAGCAGGCACGGCTCTGCGAGCGGCCGGGGTGGCTGGGGGAGGATGGCTGGGACCATCATGCTGGGCTGCGCCATGCTGGGCTGCGCTGGCGTCTCTGGGCATGGGGGCCGGAGCACTGCGGGAGGCCATGGGGCTGCGCAGCCCTGACGCCCCCTTGCTTACGGGTCTCCCGGCCACGTGGCCCCAGGCCCCAGTCACGGGCCACGGGTGTGGTGTGGGGACAGAGCCGCCCCCCCCAGGGTCACCCTCACTGTGTCTCCCTGTTCTCAGAGCCAGGCCAGAGGCCACATGGCACGGAGCTGCTGTGTGTGTGACCGTGTGTGTGACTGTGTGTGTGACTGTGTGTGACCGTGTGTGTGACTGTGTGTGTGACTGTGTGTGACCGTGTGTGTGACTGTGTGTGTGACCGTGTGTGTGACTGTGTGTGTGACTGTGTGTGACTGTGTGTGTGACCGTGTGTGTGACTGTGTGTGTGACCGTGTGTGTGACTGTGTGTGACTGTGTGTATGACTGTGTGTGACCGTGTGTGTGACCGTGTGTGTGACTATGTGTGACCGTGTGTGTGACTGTGTGTGACCGTGTGTGACCGTGTGTGTGACTGTGTGTGACCATGTGTGTGACTGTGTGTGTGACTGTGCGTGCTCTGCAGTGGGCACTGGGACGTGTCCCTGAGCATGTGTGTGAGTGTGAGCAGTGTGTGTGTGTGTGTATCTGCGAGTGAGTGTGTGAGTATGACTTTGAGTGCGTGAATCTGGGAGAGTGTGAGTGTGAGTGTGTAAGGATGCAGTGAGTCTGAACATGAGTGTGTGGAACTGGTGTAAGTGTTGTGAACGAGTGTGTCTTTGAATATATGTGTGAGCATGTGTGTGTGTGCGTGTGTGTGTGTGTGTGTGTGTGTGTTTCCTCCCTGCAGCCCAGGGCATGTTGTAGAGCAAGTTCAGAGGGGGCGAGGGAGTGCCCCCAGTGTGTGTGTGTGTGTGTGTGTGTGTGTGTGTGTGTGTGGTGTGTGTGGTGTGTGTGTGGTGGGGTGTGTGTGTGTGTGTGTGTGTGTGTCCCAGGCACGCGGTGTGTCTCAGAGTGCGTGTCCAGCAGGGAGGTCATACCAGTCTCATCCCGGGTGGCAATGCACGCCTCAGTCCTGTCCAACTGCCCAGCACCGGGAGGAGCTTTGGTCACTGTGTGCTGGGGGCCCGGGCCAGGCCTGGTCTGGCATCACATGGGCAGCCCCAGAGCCCTTCTCCGTGCACGTGGCCCGTGACCCCTGCAGCCCGGGGCATGCCGGCTGTTCTTCAGAATGGCCAGCTGCCCCGCGCTGCCCTCCAGGCCGGGCCTGTCACGGTTTCCCTGGACCTGCTCTGCCTTGGCCGGGCACTGAGGCTGTGCGTCGGCGGTGACGGGCCCTCCCTGGCCTCGTCCGGCGTCCGGCATGTTCCACGGGCAAAGGCCAGAGCTGCTGCCCAGGGCGGTGTGCCCCGGCGGGGGGGATCGTGGCCTCCTGCCAGGAAGGGGTCGCGCCAAGGTGCCGCCTCGGTCCCCGGGCAGGGCTGGGCCAGCTCCGGCCCCCTGGGCTGGGCTCACCCGTCTTGTCTCCATGCAGGTGACCCACGCTTCCAAGGCCCCGTGTTCACCCAGGAGCCTGGCGACACCGTGTTCCCCGTGGGCACAGAGGGCAGGGCGGTCACCCTGAGCTGTGAAGCCAGAGGCAGCCCCTCCCCGCGTTACAGGTAAGTGGGACCCCCGCAGCCCAGCACCCCGCCTCACCCACTCCTGCTAGGGGCTCAGCGGTGGCAGGCTGAGCTGGACGGCTGCCCTTGGGGTCAGCACCCCAGGGCCTGCGGAGCTGGACGGCTGCCCTCAGGGTCAGCATCCCAGGGCCTGCGGAGCTGGACGGCTGCCCTCGGGGTCAGCATCCCAGGGCCCTCGGAGCTGGACGGCTGCCCTCGGGGTCAGCGTCACAGGGCCCACGGAGCTGGACGGCTGCCCTCGGGGTCAGCATCCCAGGGCCCTCGGAGCTGGACGGCTGCCCTCGGGGTCAGCGTCACAGGGCCCACAGAGCTGGACGGCTGCCCTCGGGGTCAGCACCCCAGGGCCCGCGGAGCTGGACGGCTGCCCTCGGGGTCAGCGCCCCAGGGCCCGCAGAGCTGGACGGCTGCCCTCAGGGCGAGGAGGAGCCACGAGGGATAGGGAGGCGCTGCCACACCTCACTCTGCCTCTCACCGTGGCGCAGAGAAGCTCCCGTGTTCGGTGCCTGTGACAGCCCGGGACTGAGGGGCTGAGGGGCTCCGGGCAGACGGAGCCTCGAGGGAGAGGCGGTCTGGGGTCTGCGCCTCCACGAAGGGCCCCCCGTGTCCTCCATGGGGAGGCAGGCCTGAGTCCCTCCTCCTGGGCTCCCGTCCCCGGGAACTCAACCTTCCCCAGAGTCCCGTCTGGGGTGGGCTCTGCTCCCTCCCACGGTGCCGGCAGTGACGTGCAAGGCTGTGCGTGGTGGGGGGTACTTGAGCGCGGTGGGTGTTTGCCCTGGAGGGGGTTGATCTGGCTGGGGGGTACTTGAGCACGGTGGGTGTTTGCCCTGGAGGGGGTTGATCTGGCTGCTTATCCGCCTTGGTGAAATGCTGACCTACGAGAAGCCTGGAGAATCCCTCCAGTAGTCGGTGACTTTGCATTGCCTGGGGCGGGAGTTACTGTAAGCCTGCATTTCCAGCTAGACCTTGGGAACTCACTCACGGGCCGTCGAGGTTCTGTGGAGACAGGCAGAAACCAGAGCTTGAGAACAAGGAACTTGGGCCCACTTTCATGCCACTGTTCTGTGTTTATAGGGTTTTTGTGTGTGAAAGATACATCCAACTAAAGCCATCGATTCAGTGAAAGCAGCGGCCCTTACAGAAGCCTCCGGAAGGGAGCAGAGACTCAGGACAGGGAGGAAGGCGGACGCTGGGGACGGAGAGGGAGGCGGGCACTGGGGACGGAGAGGGAGGCTGCTCCTCCAGCCCGTGCTCTCCCTTGAACCCACAACCCACTTATCTCTCTATCTTTGCTCAGTTTTCCCACTCTGGAGAAGCCCGTGTTCTCTGGAACGCATACGTCCTCTCTTTCTATCCCCTGTGGCTCTCTCCGTGAGTTTCAATAAAAGCTGTCTCGCTTCATGGAGAGGGAAGGATTTTGCAGTCCCATCTCCCTCAATATAAGTACTGACACGGGGGTGATGTGGATTATTTGGAGTCATGTGGATTAGTCGAGGTGATGTGCATTGTTCGATGTGACATGGGGCACTTCAGAGGCTGTGGATCATTTAGGGTGGTGTGGATTCCTTGGGAGTGATGTGGACTCCTTGGGAATGACGGGGATTGTTTGGGTGCTGTGGCTTGTCTGGGTGATGTGGGTTATTTGGTAGATGTGGGTTATTTGGTGGATGTGGGTTGTTGTGGATGTGGGTTGTTTGGGTGCTGTGGGTTGTTTGGGTGCTGTGGGTTGGTTGGTGGATGTGTACTGACTGCCGGTAGCCCAGGGTGAGCAGCCTTCCTCAGAGAGGAAACGGATCATCTATGAGCAGCTCCTCTGGAAGTGCTCACAGCCCCGCCAAGACCCACCCGGGAGCCGCCTTCCCAGTGGCTGCACAGGCTCGAGTCGGCCCCACCGGCCACTGACAGAAGCCCGTGGCATCATGAGGAAACCCAGCTGCCTCTCACACCTGCCCGGGTGGGCTGTGGCCATTCTACCGCCGGACAGCAGCTGTGTCCTCCTTCCCCGAGCCCCAGAGGCCAGACCCTGAGCTGCTCAGATCCTCTGCGAGCCCCAAGGCCACGTCCCTGGGCCTGCTCGGCACCAGGAGCGGCCACTGCCGTGCCCTGTCCCGTGGACACCAATAGAGTGGCCCACGGCCAGCCCCACGGGACACTGGCTGGAGGCCGCGGGGCACTGGGGAGAGTCTCCCGTGGATAGGCCGCCGGGCGCTGGGGAGAGTCTCCCGTGGACAGGCCGCGGGGCGCTGGGGAAAGTCTCCCGTGGACAGGCCGCGGGGCGCTGGGGAAAGTCTCCCGTGGACAGGCCGCGGGGCGCTGGGGAAAGTCTCCCGTGGACAGGCCGCAGCTGGTGTGAGGCGGCCGTGTCTCAGCTCTCCTGGTTCCCTAATGCCGGCCCCCTTGGAGGCACCTTTTGCTCCTGCCATGGGGGTGTCTGCTCGGTCTGACGAGGGAAGCTGTGCCCACTGTGCACACGAGTGTGCAGCCCGGCGCCTGGCAGGAGCACCAGCTCTCGGGTGCCCCCGCCGCCCACCAGCCTGACAGCTCGCCAGGCCACCTGCAGCAACTCTGGCCCCGTTCCACGTGCGAGCCCCAGGCCCCTGCGGCCCAGCTCCACGGGACAGGCAGGGGATCTGGGGGCTGTGCCAGACAGGAGGCAGGTGACCCCAGGAGGACTGTGCTGGCCTCTCATGTCCATGGTTCTCAGACTCATAAACAGGGAGCTGTGGACACACCGAGACCAGGAAGAACATCAGGGTAGTTCTGAAGTGAGAAAAAGGGTGTGTTTGGGTCAGTTTGGGTACGTATAGCTCTGTAGCACTGTTGTCCCATTGTTCATTGATTTGCTCGAGCGGGCACCAGTAACGTCTCCATTGTGAGACTTGTTGTTACTGTTTTTGGCATAGTGAACATGCCACGGGGAGCTTGCCAGGCTCTGCCGTGTGGGCGGGACACTCTCGGTAGCTTGCCGGGCTCTCCGAGAGGGGCATGGTGAGTACAAGCTCAGTGTGAGTGGTGTGGCAGGTCGGTGGAGTGACTGACTGACAGAGGGCAGCTGGGTGGGGAGTGGGTGGGGAAGGACACATGGGCTGACGGTGGCTGAGAAGGGGAGTTAGGGGGTTATTGGAAACCACGAGCTGAAGGGAGTCGAACACGCTCCCCGCGGCTCAGGACAAAGCTGAGGGTCTGGGCGAGCTTCGGAAGCCCACCCTGCAGACTGAGGCAGCCTCGTCTCTGCCGGTCACCCTTTGTGCAGAGACAACCCTTAATTGGCTCTCTGAGAAACCCAGGCTCAGGACTCCTCCCGAGAGAGCCTTTGTCACTGGGTGTGATAGAGGACGTGCTTTCTCGCACCTCCTGCGAGGCTGGGCCTGTGCTGGGAGGCTGATTAGCGTCAGCCTGTTTCCCGATGTGCCAGCGTGGCGGGAGCTCGGAGGCCCTCCTGGAGGAGGAGGCGCCCCCACCTCTGTGGTCAGGGTTTCTGCCCTTCGTGGGATGAGAGGCCGGCAGGCGTGTCCCTACTGCTTCTCCCAGGGCCATCAGCGGCCAAAGGGACATCGTCCCCAGTGACGTCACCGTGAGTGGCTGTGGCAGCGCCCACCCGCCCGCACAGGGTGCCCGTGCCCTCACAGACGACCCGCTCCACACCGGCCCTGTGACAGCCAGTGTCCACTCAGCACCGGCTTCCCTGGACCCGGCGATTCACGTCTGTGTGGGGGAGGATCTCCTGCCCTTTAGCCGGATTCTGTTCCGTGAAACGCGGTGGAGCCCCAGGAAGGGCCGAGGATGGAGGCGAGTGTCCTGCTGAGGCCTGCAGTGCTCTTGGCCTTTGGTCTGATCCCGTCCCCACAGTGCTCTCTGCCTCCGGCCTGATCTCGTCCCCACAGTGCTCTCTGCCTCCGGCCTGATCTCGTCCCCACAGTGCTCTCTGCCTCCGGCCTGATCTCGTTCCCAGAGCGAGGAGAGGGGATCTGACAGAAAGCAGATCACAAAAGCCCCATTTTCAAAAACAGCCTCACGAGTTGATTCTTTTCTATCTTCAGAAACTATTGCCGAAGCCTAACGGTTATTTTTGGATGAAATATTGAATATGCAGATTGAGGCGTCTTCCCTTTAAGGGCTGCAATTACTCTCATCACTCCAGTCAACATATTAACAAATGCTGCATCTAAACACCAATGCATTTGCTTATTAGCTCGAAAGCCGCATCTGGAACCACAAATTGCTTCAGTGATTAAGTTCCTGGCTTCCCTGTCACCCCCGAATCAAGCCTGAGGGTGGGCCGAGCGGGGCGGCCCCACCAGGCGCAGCCCTGAGTGTCCCCGAAGTTGTTTTGTTCTTTTCATTCAAGACGGAAGCTCGCAGGCGCCTCCCGCTCTCTCCTCTCCCCTCGCATGTGCCTTGGGGAGGCTGTAAGGGCCCCAGGAGGGCGGTCGTGGGCGGGAGGCGGGTCCTCCCGGTTACCCGGAGTCTTCTCTGGCCGCTGGGAGTAGCCCTGGGCAGTGAGGCGCCTCCCCCGCAGGCTCCCCCTCTCCCAGCACCTCTCACAGGTGCTTGCCCCGAGGACAGGGAGAGCCGGTGTCCTGGGCACTTGAGCGTTGGCTGAGCTCCAGTGCGAGGCAGGCAACAGAGACGAGGACGTGCCACAAGAGAGACACAGGCAGAGCCACGCGAGGGACACACAGACGGGCTGAGCTACGTGAGAGAAAAGCGGATGGGCTGAGTCACGAAGGGAAAACAGAGATGGACTGAGTCATGTGAGGGACACGCAGATACACGGAGACAGATGGGCTGAGCCAGGTGAGGGAGACATAGGTGGGCTGAGTGTATGAGCACACATGTGAGTGTGAGTATGTGTCCATGTATGAATGTGTTATGAGAGCATGAGTGAGTATGCACATATGTGTTCAAGTGTAAGTGTGCATGAATGCACCATATGTGTGCACATGTTACTGTGTGCATGTGTGCATACATGCACACGTGATTATATGCATGTCTGAGTGTGCATGTGTGCACATATGAGTGCATTCACGTGTACATGTGATTACATGGATGAGGACATGCTAGTGTCTATATGTGCACATGCTAGTATGTGTGTGCATGTGAGTGTGCATGCACATGCAGGTGTATATGAATGCACAATTGACATGTGCGTGAGTGAGTATGCGTGCTGTGAGAGTGCACACATGTGGATGTCTTATTGTGGCACATGCATTTGTGCCTGCGTGTGCATTTGTGTGCACTTCCATGCTTGTGTGAGTGTGTGTGTGTGTGTGTATGTGTGTGCAAGGCTGTGTCTCCAGTTTAGGCAGCCCGTGACCCCAGCAAACACCTCCAGGTGGGAATTCTAGCGGCTCCTGCCTCTCCTCCACATCCAGTGGGCTCGGGTTCCTCCTCCGAGGCAGGGTCCGAGGTCCCACGTGGCCTCAGCCTCTGCGCACTCGGTCTCATTACTTGCACAGTGAGTGTGTTTGGGGATGCCGGAGGCGGGTGAAGTGCTGGTTCTTTATCTGACTTCCTACAGGGTCGGCCCCGAGGTTCCCAGGGGCAGATGTTTAGCCAGCTCAGGGCCGGGTGGTGCCAGGGCGGGATCAGGCCGCTCACTGGTCAGGGGCCCTGCCTGGGCTCCAGGACCCACCACCAATAGGATTTTTAAAATTTATTTTTTTATTTTATATTCATTCCTTGGAGCAAACAGGCTCTTCCTACTGCTTGCAGCTCATACTCCCCGAGTCACAGGCAGACAGACAGACAGACAGACAGACAGTGTCCCCACGGGCCTGAGCCACTGCAGAGAGACAGACGGGTACAGTGTCCACCGTGATCTGGGCGGCTGCAGACGGACAGTGTCCCATGTGGTCTGGGCCCCTGCAGACAGACGGCGAGTGTCCCACGCTGGGTCTCTACTCCTGTGGGCAGACAGACGGACGGGCAGGCTGCCTGGGCTCACCCTTCTCTCACACCTGCAGCTGCTCCTCGCACCCGGGGTCTTTTACAGTGTTTCCTTGTGTCTCATTCCTTCCTACTGGCAAGGAGCTTCAGTTGTTGCAGACAGTCTAGGCGCACTGTTGCACTTCCCGTCAGCTTTCCCTGGGCACCCCTGTCTGTCTCTGGGCTTCCTGTCAGCTTTCCCTGGGCACCCCCGTCTGTCTCTGTGCTTCCCGTCAGCTTTCCCTGGGCACCCCCTCTCTGTCTCTGGGCTTCCCATCAGCTTTCCCTGGGTACCCCCCTCTCTGTCTCTGGGCTTCCCGTCAGCTTTCCCTGGGCACCCCATCTCTGTCTCTGGGCTTCCCATCAGCGTTCCCTGGGCACCCCCATCTCTGTCTCTGGGCTTCCCGTCAGCTTTCCCTGGGCACTCTCTTCTCTGTCTCTGGGCTTCCCGTCAGCTTTCCCTGGGCACCCTCTTCTCTGTATCTGGGCCTCCCGTCAGCTTTCCCTGCGCACCCCCGTCTCTGTCTCTGGGCTTCCTGTCAGCTTTCCTCAGGCAGCCCCGTTTCTGTCTCTGGGCTTCTTGTCAGCTTTCCCTGGGCACCCTCCTCTCTGTCTCTGGGCTTCCTGTTAGCTTTCCTCAGGCAGCCCCGTTTCTGTCTCTGGGCTTCTTGTCAGCTTTCCCTGGGCAACCCCTCTCTGTCTCTGGGCTTCCCGTCAGCTTTCCCTGGGCACCCGCCTCTCTGTCTCTGGGCTTCCCGTCAGCTTTCCCTGGGCACCCCCGTCTCTGTCTCTGGGCTTCCTGTCAGCCTTCCCTGGGCACCCCCCTCTCTGTCTCTGGGTTTCCCGTCAGCTTTCCCTGGGCACCCCCATCTCTGTCTCTGGGCTTCCCATCAGCTTTCCCTGGGCACCCCCATCTCTGTCTCTGGGCTTCCCGTCAGCTTTCCCTGGGCACCCCCTCTCTGTCTCTGGGCTTCCCGTCAGCTTTCCCTGGGCACCCCCATCTCTGTCTCTGGGCTTCCCATCAGCTTTCCCTGGGCACCCCCATCTCTGTCTCTGGGCTTCCCGTCAGCTTTCCCTGGGCACCCCCTCTCTGTCTCTGGGCTTCCTGTCAGCTTTCCCTGGGCACCCCCTCTCTGTCTCTGGGCTTCCCGTCAGCTTTCCCTGGGCACCCCCATCTCTGTCTCTGGGCTTCCCGTCAGCTTTCCCTGGGCACCCCCATCTCTGTCTCTGGGCTTCCCGTCAGCTTTCCCTGGGCACCCCCTCTCTGTCTCTGGGCTTCCCGTCAGCTTTCCCTGGGCACCCCCTCTCTGTCTCTGGGCTTCCCGTCAGCTTTCCCTGGGCACCCCCATCTCTGTCTCTGGGCTTCCCGTCAGCTTTCCCTGGGCACCCCCATCTCTGTCTCTGGGCTTCCCGTCAGCTTTCCCTGGGCACCCCCTCTCTGTCTCTGGGCTTCCTGTCAGCTTTCCCTGGGCACCCCCCCCTCTGTCTCTGGGCTTCCTGTCAGCTTTCCCTGGGCACCCCCATCTCTGTCTCTGGGCTTCCCGTCAGCTTTCCCTGGGCACCCCCTCTCTGTCTCTGGGCTTCCCGTCAGCTTTCCCTGGGCACCCTCTTCTCTGTCTCTGGGCTTCCCGTCAGCTTTCCCTGGGCACCCCCTCTCTGTCTCTGGGCTTCCCGTCAGCTTTCCCTGGGCACCCTCTTCTCTGTCTCTGGGCTTCCCGTCAGCTTTCCCTGGGCACCCTCTTCTCTGTCTCTGTGCTTCTCTCTCTAGGTGGGGCTAAGGCTTTAGCACCCAAACCCTAATAAATGGCCTCTGGTTAAGGAGTATGTGCTGGGCACCAAGTGTGGGACAAACGAGGGGGCTGTGGGAATGGAGAAAAGTCCAGCCAGCCTGGGCCATAACCAGGTGTGCTCTGTCCTAGCCTGTCCAGGAGTGTACCTGAAGGCGCTGGGAAACTCTGTCCACAGCTGCCTCCCTGGGAACAAATGTGTGATTTCTTCTCTGCTCCTGTGGCTGCCACTCAGGGACGTTCCCCCCTTAGGGTGCAGCAGACGCTGGGGCTTGCCGGGTCTGCTGAGGCTGGAACAGATGGCCACTGCCCTCCCTGAGGGAACATGAGGAGAGGTGCAGGTGAGGGCCAGGTGTGCCCCTCAGGAGAGATGCAGGTGAGGGCAAGGTGTGTCCCACAGGAGAGGTGCAGGTGAGGGCCAGGTGTGCCCTGCAGGAGAGGTGCAGGTGAGGGCCAGGTGTTGCCCGCAGGAGAGGTGCAGGTGAGGGCAGGTGTGCCCTGCAGGAGAGGTGCAGGTGAGGGCAGGTGTGCCCTGCAGGAGGGGTGCAGGTGAGGGCCAGGTGTGTCCTACAGGAGAGGTGCAGGTGAGGGCCAGGTGTTGCCCGCAGGAGAGGTGCAGGTGAGGGCAGGTGTTGCCCGCAGGAGAGGTGCAGGTGAGGGCAGGTGTGCCCCTCAGGAGAGGTGCAGGTGATGGCAGGTGTGTCTCACAGGAGGAGTGCCCGTGAGGGCAGGTGTGCCCCTCAGGAGAGGTGCAGGTGAGGGCAGGTGTGCCCTGCAGGAGGGGTGCAGGTGAGGGCCAGGTGTGCCCCACAGGAGGGGTGCAGGTGAGGGCAGGTGTGCTCACACTCGCTGCCTGCTGTGCTTCTAGGTGGCAGTTGAACGGCACCGACGTGGACCTCAGCCAGCGGCACCGCTACCAGCTGCTTGGAGGGAACCTGGTGGTCCTGGGTCCTGACCGGCACCGGGACGCAGGGAGCTACCAGTGCTTCGCGACCAACTCGCTCGGGACGGTGGTCAGCAGGGAGGCCAGACTCCAGTTCGCCTGTAAGTTCCTCCTAGCAGCAGAGAACCCGTCAGCGAGCCGGTCACTGACCCGGAGTGAGTGAGTGGCCGTGGGATGGAGCTCGGGACGGTGTGTCCTGTCGTGGGCCGAGGGTCAGTCTGCGGTTTGATGTCCAGGGCCCGGGAGGAAGGTCCCGTGTGCGGAGCCTGGTCGGGCCCTGCTGGTGGGTGGGTCCCAGGCTCCTCGACAGCTTCAGAGTGAAACGCGCAGGGTCAGAGCAGGCCCAGAGGGAGGGCACTTGACTTGCCTGTGGCTGACCCAGGCTCGATCCCCCGCACCCACCCACAGGGACCCCTGAGCACAGGGCCAGGAGTAAGCCCAGAGCACTGCTGGGAAGTGGCCCAAAGCCAAGCCCAAAGCTGAAACACTGGCGGAGGGAAGCGACTGCTTCAGACTCTTGCTTGGAAGCAGAAACGTTTGTTTCTGAGAAGCGGGAGAGAAGCTCCCCAAAGGGAGAAGCTCGGCCCTGGGCTAGGTCTGGCTCCTTGTCTGTGGGAAACGCCCGTGTTTCTGGCGTCGGCTGAACCTGTTACGGAGTTCCCAGGGTCCGTTTGCCGCCACGATGCTGCCGTCCAGAGCCCGAGGAGCCTCGCCTCGGCTCCCAGAGGCAGGGGCACAGCCCTGACCTCGCCTGGTCCTTGTGCCGCGTGGCTCCTGCGGCCACGGCTGCTGCCAGCGCCCTGCCGGGGCCTGCACATGTGTGTGTGCGTGTGCGTGGGCTTGCACAGGTGTGCACACATGTGTCCTGAGCCCCAGTGACCTCCCTGGTCTCTCTGGCCCCTGGCCCCTGCCCCTCGAGGTTCACAGGTTCTTCACTAAGCAAGTGCTGGCGCTGATGCGCAGAGGAGATGGGGGTCTGCAGACGCGCCCCAGGCTCAGGACTCAGGAGAGATGCCCCTGCTCCTGGGATCCCGCAGAGAGTGCCCAGTGGAGGGGGGTTCCCCTGGGCATCATCAGAAACCCGAGTGCAGGGGAGCAGGCTGGAGGGGAGGAGAGCAGACTAGGGAGGTGAGCAGGCTGAGGGGAGGTGAGACTCTGGGAGGTGAGACTTTGTGAGGTAAGACTGTGGGAGGTGAGCAGGCTGAGGGGAGGTGAGACAGGAGGTGAGACTGTGGGAGGTGAGCAGGCTAAGGGGAGGTGAGACTGGGAGGTGAGACTGTGGGAGGTGAGCAGGCTGAGGGGACGTGAGATTGTGGGAGGTGAGCAGGCTAAGGGGAGGTGAGACTGGGAGGTGAGACTGTGGGAGGTGAGCAGGTTGAGGGGAGGTAAGACTCAGGGAGGTGAGCAGGCTAAGGGGAGGTGAGACTTTGTGAGGTAAGACTGTGGGAGGTGAGCAGGCTGAGGGGAGGTGAGACAGGAGGTGAGACTGTGGGAGGTGAGCAGGCTAAGGGGAGGTGAGACTCTGCGAGGTGAGACTTTGTGAGGTGAGACTGTAGGAGGTGAGCAGACTGAGGGGAGGTGAGACAGGAGGTGAGACTATGGGAGGTGAGCAGGCTGAGGGGAGGTGAGACAGGAGGTGAGACTATGGGAGGTGAGCAGACTGAGGGGAGGTGAGACTGGGACGTGAGACTGTAGGAGGTGAGCAGACTGAGGGGAGGTGAGACTCTGCGAGGTGAGACTTTGTGAGGTGAGACTGTGGGAGGTGAGCAGGCTGAGGGGAGGTGAGACAGGAGGTGAGACTGTAGGAGGTGAGCAGACTGAGGGGAGGTGAGACAGGAGGTGAGACTGTGGGAGGTGAGCAGGCTGAGGGGAGGTGAGACAGGAGGTGAGACTGTAGGAGGTGAGCAGGCTGAGGGGAGGTGAGACAGGAGGTGAGACTATGGGAGGTGAGCAGGCTGAGGGAGGTGAGACAGGAGGTGAGCAGGCTGAGGGGAGGTATCGCATGCTGCTACTCGGCGAAGGAAATGAGACCCTCACTTCGGTGCCATCTGGGGCTCTAGGCAGGGGCGGCCCAGAATGAGGCCCACCCTGCAGTGGTGCTCCCTGGCTCACAGTCCTGTGCGTCGCGCCTCACAGGCGTTTTCTGACCAGGGTGTGTTTCAGACTTGGGGAGCTGTGTTCCGGGTTTGTTTCGGGTTCGAGAAGCTGCTGTTCCACAGGACTGTGATGAACAGAGCAACAGACGCTTGGGTCTGAAGAAAGGGTTCTTTTACGGAAACTGCCCAGAGAGAGGGTGGGGGGTCCGAGACGGCAGCTCTTGCCTGCCACGTCAGAACTGTGGCTCAGTGACAGCCTTGACAAGGTCACTAGACTGGACCTGAGTCTGGACACGCAGGACCGTGCTGTGGTTGGCAGACACGGCGGTCTGCCCAACGGGGCTGGGGGGCGGGTGCAGGGAGGGGCAGGGAAGGGCTTCGCTGACTCCTGTGGTGAACGTGTCCACAGAGGCGCTGCGTATGACGGGGTGTCTGAGCACGAGGCTTGGTCTGCGGCTCATCTAAAGGAAGCTGAGCTGTGCTGGGAGGCCGGTGGGCACCGGGGCTCGGTGACTATTTGAGTCGTCTGCAGTCCACGGCCAGTATTTTAGCTGTCATATGCGCTAAGGGGAGGGACGCACGACGTCCGCATCACACAGGACAGGTGGGCCGTGGTGTCCTCCCCGGGTGCTCTGGAAGATGGGCCGTAAGGGCAGGTGCAGAAGACAGCAGCAAGCACAGGACGCATTTCACACTTGCTATTATCTGGGTTCTTGCACTTTCGAAGTTGACTCAAGCAGCAAGTTAGTAAGAAAACACTCATTAATGAGTTAACCCGGAGCACGTGCCTCCACGCTGAAATCTCCTCTCTACACCCACGTCATGCCAGTCAAAGCGTCTCAGAGACTGATAACTAAGCACCCAGCAGTACGATGCAAATGAGATGCAAAATGATTGAACTGTGAAATTATCACTTCACCAGAAGACCCAGATCACTGGAGAGTCATCAGTTTAGTCTGGGAAGCAGGCAGCTGTGCTTCTTGGTCAGCTTCACACCCTCAGCCTCAAGCAAGGGGCACCCAGAACTAGGCATCCAGAACATAACTTCATTTAAAGCTGCAGAAATTACACAGCAGCACCTGTTCGCCAAAACTCATAGATAGCAAATCAGTTCCAATAGAGTCTCTAAGTCAAACTGCCGGGTTAGGGGCTAGACGGTCATCTAAGTTCACCAGATCTGGGTTCTCAAAGAAGTAAATATGACTGACACACCCTGAGACTCGGAAGGGAAAAGAAAATATCAAGTAATCAGATGAATCCAGAAATGAAAGGAGAAAAAGAATAACAGAGAACGTAGAAAACACAAAATATCAGAAGCTTATGCCGCTGACGTGGACAACCCAGAAGGAGCAGTTGAGTTTTGAGAGGCAGCAGCCTCCCGCGCGGAACCAGGAGGGAAGGGGAAGCTGGAGCAGCCCGGTCCCCAGCTGTGCTTTCTCGTGGGTGCTGCTGAGCTGCTGAGAGGACCGACACTCTGTTCTGTTCGCCTCACACCCTTCCAGAAAATCAAAGGAATAGGCAGCAATCTTCCTCACAGGTTTTACAGGACCAGCATTACCCAGATCAAGAGTAGCAGAGACTGAAACGGAAAACTGCGAGCCAGTGTCTGATGAACATCGATGCAGAGATACCCAGAAAGATATCAGTGAACTGAATCCAACCACATAGCAAAAGGAGCCTACGCCGCCGTATCAAGTGAGAGTCACTTCAGGGGTGAAGGTGGCGATCAGTGTGACATACCGTCTCGGCAGAAGGAAAGATGAGAATCGTGCTGTTAAAGGCAGAAAGATTTAATAAGATTTAACACTCACTCACTGTTATAAAAGGTCAGCAGGGTGAGGATAGGAATCTGCCTCACTACTGAACACAAAGATTGTGCTTAGCAAACCCACAGCTGAATCATACTCCACAGTGAGAAACTAATAACCCTCTCTTTTAAAAAAATGAATGCTTTGTTTTTCTATTTGAGCATTGTGATTTACAAAGTTATTTATAACTTATTTCAGGCATAGAATTTGCCAGCACCTACCCCATCACCAACGTCAACTCCATCTGCCCACATCCCAGTGTCCCTCTGACCCCCTCGCCTGCCCCCTTGACAGGCACCCTTGTAAGTTTGGTCAATGCAGCTTGGATCTCAGTCTTGTTCCTTCTATTACTAAGATGTGCGGTTCCCTGACTCTTCGCCAGCCTGGAGCCCCCACCCCTGCAGTAATACCTCTGCCCACCGGGTCTCTTTCCTCCCCAATTCTGTCCTAGAGCCCAGGGTAATCCAGGTACTGGCCCCCACTTTGGTGCCTTGCTTTATGTTACGGAAACCTTCTCAAGATTAGACAGAAGGAAGAATGTCACTCTACCCAAAACAGTATTTGGTATTACTCAAAACAGTATTGGAATACCTAGCTATAGAAATTAGGCAAGAAAACATCACTGTCACTGTCGTCCCGTTGCTCATCAATTTGCTCTAGTGGGCATCAGTAATGTCTCCATTGTGAGACTTGTTACTGTTTTTGGTATATCTAATACACCATGGGTAGCTTGCCAGGCTCTGCCGTGTGGGTGAGATACTCTCAGTAGCTTGCCAAGCTCTCCGAGAGGGGCGGAGGAATTGAACCCGGGTTGGCTGCATGCAAGGCAAATGCCCTACTGCTGTGCTATCACTCCAGCCCAGGCAAGAAAACACAAAGGAATTAAAATTTTAAAAGAACTTGAACTGTCACTATATGATATACATAAAAAATAGCTCTAAAGTCTTCACCAAAAATCCTTAAGAAACAACAAATGATAAAAAGAGATTAACAGACTGAGAAACACAGAAAAAGCATTTGCAGTTATATAAATAAAAAACAAACTAGAAGAGAGTGAAATAAAAATCCCCATTTACAATTGTGTCCAAAACCGTATACCTGGAGATGAACTAAATGAATGGTGAAAGACTTATACCTCAAAAACTGCAAGTTGCTATTGAAAAGAAGAGTTCACAGGACTGGAACGGCCCTTCCACGGTCACCGATTAGAAGAATTAACAGTGTCTGAGCAACAGTTCAGTAACTATCCTCCTCAAAGTAGATTTATATATATTATATATATATACTTATATATATTATACATATACATTGAATGCAATTCTTATGAAGATTTCTATGGCATTCTTCACAAATCTAGAGCAAATGCTGCTAGATTTTTTTTCATGGAGCATAAAAATTTTCAAATAGTCAAATTCCTAGCGGAAACAAAGAAAGATGGCTGGCATTATTTTCCTTGACCTTAAACTATACTCCAAAGAAATTGTAACCAAAAGTATGGTGCTACCTTGGAAACAAATTCTTGGAGTAATGGAACAGAACGAAGTCCCCATCTGAGTTTCTCAGCTAAGTTATGGTGGTGGAGCCAGTCGGATGTCAAGGAAGAAAAACCTCTCACTGAGTGTGCTGGGGAAAAAACACGGGCTACATGTAAAATATCAGTGAAATTAGATCCGAATCTCACACTACACAAAAGTGTATTCAGAATGAACTAAGGGCTGCCAGATGAGATCTGTCCATAGAATACGCCTAGGAAAACACAGAATTCTTCATGACACTGACTTCAGAGGGGTTTTAAATGTCTCAGCCCCATTGGTTAAAAAAAACAGATAAATGCAACATCAAATTAAGGCAGATCTGTACAGTGAAAGAAAGAAACTTCAGCTAAAATGAACGACACCCTAGTGAGTAGGATGAAACAGTCACACACGGTGCATCCGACAGAAGGCTGCGAGGAAGGACGTGTGGAACAGCCCTCAGTGACACAGTGACCATGGAGGTGGGGCAGAAGGGCCGGACAGACCCGGGACAGAGAGGACAGCACGGTGCAAACAGGCATGTTACGACAAACAGGTGCTTCGCTGATGATCAAAGTGACAGTGAGACGCTTCCTCACAGCAGTGAGAACAGAGCCCCCAGACTGCCGGGGACGTCAGCCAGCACATTCTCGGAGCTCCCACCAGAGAGCCCGCAGCACCCAGGACTCTGTTCCCGGCGTCTGTCTCGGGAGCCGGCAGCTCTGGGCACTGCTCGGCTCCTGGCAGTGCTCCAACGGCAGCCACGACCTGGGAACACCCAACACGTTGGAGGAGGAGTGGAGGAAGGTCGGGAGCAGAACTCAGCCTGGAGAAGAGACGTCCTCTGTGCCAAGGGAGCGGGACCACAGGGCGTCGTGGCGAGAGAGGTGAGTCAGCGGAGAAGGCCTGGTGCCCCGTGAGCTCACGCCCTGGGCGATGGACAAGCAGGAAGGGAGTGGACATGCCCCGTGGGAAGTCCTGGGCTTTGCGAACAGACTGAGGCTCGCGGCAGGAGGGGCCGTGTGGGGAGGGGCGGGCAGGCCAGGAGGGACTGAGGACAGCAGGGTCTGGGTCTGGGTGTGGGGGCACTTTGGCTTGTGGGTTTGGGTGGTGACCAGTGGCCGCGCACACCAGCGTGTGTTGGCAGTACTGCCGTCCGCCGGGTTCCGGGAAGAAAGCACTTTAAACAAAAACAAAAGCTCTCCGAGCGTGAGATACTAAATGCGGAACATGCAGGAGTGTGTAGTCTAGTTCATTCTATTTGTTGTTTTGCGTGTGGGGGCGTCCCACTGGGCAGTGAGCCTGGACCGGCCAGGCCAATGCGCGAGTGCTAGGTCCCAGGGGTACAGTGTGGGCGTTGTGCGGTACACGGGACGCACCCCGCCAGCCCTGCGCCACCTCCCCGCCCCTAGGGCTACTGTCATTCCTGACCTTATTGAACGTACCTGCTCCGTATGGGTTTGGGAGCCACTCCCAGCAGTGCTCAGGCCGTGCCTGACTCTGCACTCTGGGTCACTCTCGGCAGTGCTCAGGGACACGGTGGTTCCAAGGGTTGGTTGTGTGTAAGACAAACGTCTTACCCTGTGCTGCCTCTCTGGCTCCTGAATCAAGATCCGAAATGGCGGTTCCGACTATGCCCCCAGACGACTACGAGTACTTCCCGAGAGAGTGGGGCCTGCCGGGGGACGCGGCTCAGGGGAGGAGCGTCTCCCTGAGCAGGAGTGATCAGCACGCTAGCTCTGGCTGAGGTCGCAGTGTCAGAGGGGGATGCTCAGTCGCCCGAGTCTGACTCTCAGGCCTGGGCCGTCGGTCGGTCAAGGGCTGCTGGCCTGTGCACGTCGGTTCCTCAAGGGCTGCCTACAAATGGGTCCAGGAAACATTTACAGTCAGAAGTTTTGGCACTAATTTTTCATAGGGTTATGTACGGTGCCCAACTTTAATTGTGTTGAAATTGGTCGTCAACCTGGGGGCTTAGTTTTATTATAGAACTTTATAAAATATGGCATTTTATAACACTTAATAAGCTCTGCACTTAGGAGATTGCAGCATATTGGTGGGAGTTTTATAATTTTTGTATACTGGCCATTATAATTATTTTATAGCATTCGATTTTTATAGTGCCAAGTGTATATAAAGTCTGGTAAGTGGGTTTTATTTGCGCTGAGGGTGTGCTCTTGCCAGTCTGTTTCTCCAGCAGGAACGAGTGTTTCAGGCCCTTCCTCAGAGGAGCAAGAGGCCGTGTTCGTCTGCCGGACCCCTTGATCCCGAGTCTCAGCCAGGAAACTGAGGAAGCCTTGCACTTCCTGCTGAAAACGCAAACTAGACCCTATTAAGCTTCCCACCAGCCACTGGCTTCCTAGTTCAAGAAACATTCTTCAGAGACCCCTGCTGTTGAGGGCAGACGACTCTCCTCGGGCCGGTTCCCAGATGCAGCCCACCCTGGCCCTGAGCAGATTCTCCCGCCCAGCTCAGGCTGTCACCTGCTGTGTCACTCACCGGCCCCGAGACACCGGCCCTGAGCTTCCTCCGGGAGGGGCTGACCCAGCTCCCCGGGGGCACGGCTGTGCCTTCCAGCACTTGGGGGCTTCACCTCCTGCTTCCCCCCAGAATCCAGCAGAGTGGCCAGAGAAGCCCCAGAACCCTGGGAAGCACCCGGCCTGCTCGTGGCTGGGGGAGACGGGCGGGGGGTGGGGGCGGGGCGGGCAGATGCCCCGTCCCCATCACCCCATCAGCACTTCTGTAGGCCGCAGGGGGCCGCGTGGGCCTGCCGTGGCCTAGACTCCCTGGCTCCCAGCCACAGGCCTGGAGAAAGCCGTGGCGGTCACTCTGTGGAGCCTCTCATCTGCCTGGCAGTGTCCTGGGTGGACGATGGTGCGTGGCCGCCCCCAGCGCCCCGGGGTGAGGCCTCACTTTAGGGGAGGCAGGGACTGGGAGCAGGATCTCGTGTCCACATTGGAATCCTGTGTTCTGTGTGTCCAGGCGTGTCTCGGCCGTGGTGCTGAGCTCCTGGCGTGTGTCTGCGCCATCGAGCCCTCGGTGTGGTGCTCTGAGTCTCCCACACTCGCGGTAGCTGTCCAGAGCTGCAGTCACGGCCTCCAGCTGGCAGCCGGGGACTGGGCCCATCTCAGAGCAGGGGCACGGGGACAGATCACGGGGTGCGGTACTCGAGGAGCACCAAGTGCCCTTGACTCTGCAGCGCCTGCGTCCAGCTCTCGGCCCTTCCCATTGCTTGAGCGCCGGACAGTACTGAGACTCGGTGCACAGAGCGTCCAGCATATGGTCGAGCAGACCGGAAGAATTAATGCCTGACAGGAACAGCCCGAATGGAAGGGGCTTTGTCCACCTGGGCCCCGTGTAGGGAGGATGGACAGTGCCAGAGACGGTTTCCTGCCCACTTGGGCCCCGTGTAGGGAGGATGGACAGTGCCACAGACGGTTTCCTGCCCAGCGGGGCCCCGTCTAGGGAGGATGGACAGTGCCAGAGACGGTTTCCTGCCCACCTGGGCCCCGTCTAGGGAGGATGGACAGTGCCAGAGACGGTTTCCTGCCCAGCGGGGCCCCGTCTAGGGAGGATGGACAGTGCCAGAGACGGTTTCCTGCCCAGCGGGGCCCCGTCTAGGGAGGATGGACAGTGCCAGAGACGGTTTCCTGCCCAGCGGGGCCCCGTCTAGGGAGGATGGACAGTGCCAGAGACGGTTTCCTGCCCAGCGGGGCCCCGTCTAGGGAGGATGGACAGTGCCAGAGACGGTTTCCTGCCCACTTGGGCCCCGTCTAGGGAGGATGGACAGTGCCAGAGACGGTTTCCTGCCCAGCGGGGCCCCAGCCAGCAGACTGCGATGCCGCTCAGGGCACGTGTCTTTAGTGCTTGGGCTTATGTGACCTTCCATTGTGTGTCGTTGTGTCTCGCCTGTGTCACCACCTCACTGTCATCACCCAAGGAGACCCTCCCCCCACCTCGCCCTCCCCACAGCCCTTCCCCACCGCAGACTCCCTGTCAGAGACTCAGGGGCCACTTCCTAGTCGTGGTCCCCGTGTCTCTCCCCGCTGCCCTCTACTGCCCACTGGCCTCACCCTCCCTCCCCGTGGCCGCTCATGAGGTCTCAGCTGGGCAGCCTCGTGGGAGCAGGCACTTCTCCAGTGGAGGGTCTCAGGTGGCAGGAAGCCCGAAGGACCCCTCCCTAATCAACACAGGTCACGGCCTCCGGGACGTGGTGCCCACCCGTGAGGGCAGCTCTTTCCCGCAGGGCACGGCTGCAGGTGTGCGGGGGAGGGGAGAGGAGGACCCCTGCTCCTGGCTGGGAGCGTGCACGTGTGCGGACACTGGGAGAGCCCTCCCAGAGGTAAAGCAGGGACTCCTTGTGACCAGAGCTCTCCGTTCTGGGTGTCTGACCCTGCAGAACGGGGCGCTCTGGCTGGAGGAGTGCCCTGCATCCTGTGATGAACCCTCCCAGCACAGGGGCAGGCGAGGGGGTGCCCAGGACAGGGCTGGGGAGGGTGTGGGTGCTCAGTGCAGTGTGGGTTTTCTAGGGAATGGTCCCCGAGTTCCCTCCTTGCCCCCAGAATCAGAATCTCTAAGACGAGGGCCTGGGAATCTTCCCTTTAAATATACCCCCCGCTGATTATGCCAAACCAAAGTGCATTTTATTCTTCTCCCTATTAAAAATGACAGCTGGTTTTCTTTTTAATTGAGCAAAGATGACTAAAGAGATTAGTGTTCCAAAAGAGGACATAAATAATTCAGATTTAAACTCTTTCCTGCAATGGTGTAATTTACTTAAGACACAGCACCTCATCTAAGAGTGATTAATTTAATTTTCAGTCCTTTTCCCTCCCTCGTCTCTTGAGGCGGGATGTGAGTTGGCAATGAGATGGCCCCAGTGAGAAGCCAGGGAGAAAGCACGTTCGTTTTATTATTTAGCACAGAGATATTTCTTCATGATTTATGCTCGGTGGCTTCTAAGGAGACTTGAGTTGGCTCGTAGAAGGAAATTAATATAAAAGAGGACAAGCACTGATAAAAATAGAAGACCATTAAACAGGAAGAGAGGCACCTGGGAGATGCTAATCCTAGCAGATGGGTAGTTTCCTGATCGCTAAGACTCAAACAAAGCATGTTGGTTTATGCATTTTTCATCCTGGCTACAGAGAGCTTATGTGGTTGTCAGAGAAACTCACTTTTTTTCTCCATCTCAGCGGGGGTGAGTGGTATGTTTGGTGATGGATCGCCAGCAAACAAGCAATGCTTTGTGAGAGGAGAATCACTAAGAGTAGGGCTGGGCAGCCTCTGGGAGCCAGACATCCAACCCCCCCCCAGAGGTTTCCGGTCGGGATGGCCCTTGGGAAAGCTCACCTGCACTGAGCGTTCCCTGCCCGGGTCCCAGGCTCCTTTAATCCCCCCCACCACACAGCCCGGACAGCCGACACCCTTCTTGCTTCACAGGAGACCAGGATGCGCCAACTCCAGGGCTCACTTGTTGGACCTTTACAGGGTTTTCTGTCTGTTGTCATAAGCTAAAACTAATTGCATCCCAGGGAGCGAAGGTGAATAGAATAATCGTTTTTATATTACTCTTCCAGTAGTGTTTATCGTCTCTTCCACTTCGAGGCGTCTAATTCCTTTATCCGCTGTCAGGGCCTGGAACTTGTGTCTAGTGGTTCTCTGGTTCTTGTTCTGTGTTCTTGGTTCGAGGAAACCTAGCTATGTGTCACATTTGTCAGTGTATATCCCCCACCAAAAAAAAAATTCCACCCCCAGCATACTGTGGGAGGAATAGGCAACAGGCAAGTGAGACTAGCCAGCCTGCAGTCAGCAGGGAGCGAAGTGTGGGCCTTCGGTGCCTGAAGGTAGAAACCCAGGTTCCCTCTCCACACATTGCAGGTTGTGTTGATATGTGTTAAATAAGTGATAAAAATCAAGAGTTCTGCACCGCACCACACCAGACACAAAGCTGTAGCTGCAAAGTCTTAGGGCAGATGTTCCCAGCCGGCTCTCATCCATAGTACAACACCAGGTTATGGGCTGCCCGGATCATCGAGGTCTAGTGGGCCACAGCCTGGCGGGCCTGCCAGGATGAGATAGTTCCTCAGTCACTTAAAAAACAATTAGGATTATCTTACGTTATCTCTTCATTGTAAAATGCCTCATGTTTTCCAGATACTTTATCTTGGGATGCAGAAGATCTTTGCTTAAATGTTAGGGATTGGAGCAGTGATGGTTTATTCTGACTTGTCTTCTGAGGGTGAGCATCAACATCTTGAGAGGGTGCTTACAGATCACCCCTCAGAGAGAAGGTCCATGGGTCACTCCTCCTGCGAGAGAAGGTCCATGGGTCACTCCTAAGAGAGGAAGTCAATGGGTCACTCTTCCTGAGAGAGAAGGTCCATGAGTCACTCCTCCTGAGAGAAGGTCCATGGGTCACTCCTCCTGCGAGAGAAGGTCCATGGGTCACTCCTCCTGAGAGAGGTCCATGGGTCACTCCTAAGAGAGGAAGTCAATGGGTCACTCTTCCTGAGAGAGAAGGTCCTTGGGTCACTCCTAAGAGGAAGTCAGTGGGTTACTGCTCCTGAAAGAGAAGGTCCTCAGATCACTCCTGAGAGCGAAGGTCCACAGGTGACTCCTCAGAGAGAAGGTTCAGGAAAAACTCCTCCTGAGAGAGAAGCTTGAGAGGTCACTCCTGAGAGAAAGTCGATGAATCACTCCTCAGAGAGAAGGTAACACTCTTCCTGAGAGAGAAGATCCACGGATAACTCCTGGGAGAAGCCTGAGGGATCACTCCTCCTGATCACTCCTCAGGGAGAAGTTGCTGAATACAACAGGAGGAAGGATAAGAAATATGTTCCCTTCCTGGGAGCACAAGAGCCAGATCTCTACCTAAACCGCCCCGTACTTTGGGATTCCTTCATGGGTGTATCTTCTCCACAGACTCCTCACTGACACGAGTCCTCTCCAGAGAAACAGCAAAGCCTGTGCCCCGGGGCCCCTGGGTGGGATTCCTCTGAGACTGGGGTGCTGGTGGTGAGCGGTGGCCCTGGGGCACCCAGGGAGGTTGGGGTTGGCCACGGTGTCAGTCACCCCGGATGTTCCCCTCGGCCTCTCTGCCCCCCTCCACATGCCTGTCTGCACGTCCCAGACCACACACGTGCAGCAACACGCCCAGCGTTTCCACAGCCCCCTCAGAGCAGGAGTAAGCCGGTGCAGCGTCTCTGCAGCGAATGTTTGAGAAGCTCCAGCCGGGGCTTACCGCGTGTCCCCACCATGCTGCTTTCTGGCAGGCCTGGGGCTGCGTCACGGGTGGGAGTCAGAGTCAGGCAGGGTCCTGGGGCTACCGGCAGGAGGGGCTGCCAAGCTCTGCTGCTCCAGCACCAAAGCTGAAGCCGGTGTTCAGCCTGGTCTGGCTGACGGGGAAAGGGACGGGGTGAGAACAAGGGGTGAGGTCGTCATTGCCTCACCCCTGCCCGAGGCACACACCACACACTCCTGGGTAGCCACGGCAGGAAGGGCTGACACTTAAGCAAAGTGTGTTCCCAGGTGGTGTGCCTACAGCCTCACCTGTGCAGAACCCAGTGTGTGCCCCAGCGCAGCACACACAACCCAGCCCAGCATGCACACACACACACACACACACACACACACAGAGCCCAGCACACACAGCCCAGCCCAGCATGCACACACACACACACACACACACAGCCCAGCACACACAGCCCAGCACACACAGCCCAGCCCAGCATGCACACACACACACACACACAGCCCAGCACACACAGCCCAGCACACACAGCCCAGCCCAGCGTGCACACACACACACACACACACACAGCCCAGCACACACAGCCCAGCACACACAGCCCAGCCCAGCATGCACACACACACACACATACACACACAGCCCAGCACACACACACATACACACACACAGAGCCCAGCACACACAGCCCAGCACACACAGCCCAGCCCAGCATGCACACACACACACACAGCCCAGCACACACAGTTCAGCCCAGCATGCACACACACACACATACACACACAGCCCAGCACACACACACACACACAGAGCCCAGCACACACAGCCCAGCACACACAGCCCAGCACACACAGCCCAGCCCAGCATGCACACACACACACACACAGCCCAGCACACACAGTTCAGCCCAGCATGCACACACACACACACATACACACACAGCCCAGCACACACACACACACACACACACAGAGCCCAGCACACACAGCCCAGCACACACAGCCTAGCCCAGCATGCACACACACACACACACACACACACACACAGCCCAGCACACACAGTTCAGCCCAGCATGCGCACACACACACACACACACACACACACACACACAGCCCAGCCCAGCCCCGTCCCCGAGCCAGTGCCCTCTGCCCTCTGCCCTCTGCCCGCTCTGGCTCTGCACTCTGGGCTCTGCTGAACTCCCCACCTCGGCCATCCAGGCACTGCAGGGCCACACCAAGGCCTGCAGCCCCCTCCCCGCCTCCTGGCCCCCAGCACTGGGAGGGTCCCCAGCACCCTCCACGTCCACTGCCCGAGAGCCCCCCTCCCTGCTTGTGCCGCTGCTAGCGAGACTCTGCTCCGCTGGCCGTCATGGGCAGTGTGCCCAGGAGACGGGCCGTGTGAGACCCAGCCGCAGGCCCCCGCAGGCCCCCCGAGATCCCCCCGGGGGCTCCCGTGCCGGCACAGGAGACGCCAGTCCCCACAGTGCAGACGTGGCACCCTCAGAACAGCGTCTCGCGCCCGTGCCACTCCTCTGTAGACCCCCTGATCCCTCTCTGCCAGCCCGGGCGGGCCCCGACAGGCGGGAGGCGTAGACTGGGACCCCGGAATCATCGTGCGCCACACTTGCACCGTCCGCGGGTCGTTGTTAAGATTATTGGCCGTCCTAGATTGGGCGTTTGTAGCAGACACATTCACCCCCGATAGGCAGGAAACAGGGTTCAGGGTCCAGAGCCTCAGCCAGAGTGCTCCCCGCAAATCTCGGCAATTTCAGCCGGCTGGTGCTCAAACGAGGCTGAGTTTGGACTGTGCAGCGGTGCTGGGAGACCGAGTGGCCCCAGGGGTCAAGCTGTGGGTTTGCCGCATGCAAGGTCTGTGCCTCGAGCCCCGTCTTCTCTCTGGCCTGGGCGCCTAGTGTGGGCGGGGCAGCAGAGGCCGGGAGGAGGCCAGGCTGTTGGCAGGCGCATGGCTGGGGTGGGGCAGGAGCCCTGGGAAGCAGCCGCGGCCCCGGCTCCCACGTCTGCTCTGTTCCGTGTCGGTTGTGGCTCAGGACGAGCCGGCCTCTGGCGTGCGGGTGGCCAGCCTGCGAGGCTCGCGGCCGCCCCTGGGGCCCTGCAGGGGCCTTGGCTGTGGAGAGGCGGGCGGGCTTTCTCCTCCCGACGGTGCTGTCTGCCCCTTGCTCGGGGGGCCGGGCTGGGGGCTCCGTTACTGCCGCTCACCCGCGTGTCCTTCAGTCGCCTTCACGCCCTCACACTGGCCCTGGGTGCTGTTGAATTTATATCTGAGTTTTCTGTTTTAAAAATGTATCTGTGGGCCAGGAGAGACAGTGCTGAGTTTGCTGCCTTGCGAGTTGCTGACCCTGGTTCGGTCACCAGGACCACGCCCGGTCATGCCCTCAAAGCAGGTGGACACCGGGCATGTCCTCAAAGCAGTGGACAGGCTGATTCTGGGAGCTGGGGGCCAGCACAGCACAGGTGCACGCACACGTGTGCCTGACGTGGGCCCGAGCCTCACAGATGTGGCCCTGGCCGGTAGGCACAGCAGCACCTGACCAGTGCCACGCCCTCGGGCCTGCATGGAGCCGCTGGCCGGTTGGCTGAGGGTCCCTGAGGGCCCCCGGCTCTGAGCACCTTTTTGGAGTCCCAGAGAGTGCAGGGTGGGAAACCTTTCCAGGGGCCTCTGAGGCAGCAGGGGACGGGAGCAAGGTGGTTCGAGCACACGCCCCAGTGCTCCTGGTGGAGCAGGCAGGAGTCTGTTCCAACTCGGGTTCTTCTGGAAGCCAGACCCACACGCGTGTGTGCGGGGAACACAGCGTGTGCCCATGGCAACACGCAGGATGTCATAATATTTGCATCCACCCGTTCTGTTTTGTTATGTCTCAGAGTACTGGGGCATGTTGTGAAAACGAGAAAGTAACTTTACTTCCTGCAATAACTGTCTTAGGTGGGTTTTCCCCTGGGGTTAAGTGGTGCGCAGCTCTGCACGGAACTGGGGGGCAGTCACGAGGACAGACGTACGCGTGTGTCTCCCCATCCCTGAGCTGTCTGCCCGGCTCCAGCTGCAGCTGCGAGCCTGCCGGCGCCCAGCGGGGGGCACAGGTGGCGGGAAAGCGTCCGCCCTGGGCTCTCGGGGCTTCCTCAGTGTTGAGAAGTCTGAGCTCGAAAGAACCCGCCGGGGGGCCGAGGCGGTGCCACGCTGTGAGGTCTGGGCCAGCGGGCGCACGGTGGCTGTTGGGGCGCTGGGAAGGGGCTCGCCACCGGCCCCTGCTGACGTGCCTCACGCCTGTGTGTCCAGGAATGAAGCTCCGTCCCGCGTGCCCTCCCCACTGTGCACGTACCCCGGCATTTCCCTGGCACTAACTTCCCTCGGGTGCCCGCCTCTTCCCCAGGACCCGGGTCCTGCTCACGTCCAGAGTCCTGCGTCACAGAGGGGCTCCGCCTGCCCGGTCCTCTCACCCCGTCTTTCCCGGCCCTGGTTTGCCATGGGGGGGGGGGGGCGCGTTTCTCCCACCTCCGTTCTTGCTGGGCAGTTTGGGGCTTTGCCGGGGGTCTTGGTTTGGCTCCGTCCCGCTTGGCAGTGTTGAGAGTCACGGTGGGTCCTCTCCCGCAGACGGGCCTGTCCCCACTGAGCCGCACCCCCGGCCGCCTCCTCCCGAGGGGACTTTCCCAGGGCCACCGGAGCTGTGTGGCTGCAGGTACCCAGCAGGCAGCCGCTCCTCACCCTCCCCTGGGGCAGAGCTGCTCGTGTTGGTGACGCGCCCACTCCCCGCCCTGGCTGGTCCTTGTCCTGAGCCCCAGAGCCCGCGCCCACCACGCTCGGTGGCAGCAGGGGGTGCCCGTGTGGGGACGCTGAGTCCTGGCCAGGTGTCGTGTGCTCACGCTGGGGCCGTCCGTGCCCGGCCCGTTCCGGAGAGGTTCCTTCCCCCGTGGGAGCTCCCCTGTGTGTCGTCAGCCCTCGTGGCCTTGCCCTTCGCGTCTCTCTGGGCTTCGTTACATCCCACTCGCCTCTGTGCCTGCAGGCCCCCCGGGGCCACGTGACATCAGTGTTGGGTGGCCCCACTGGTCTCTGGGGGATGATCCCTTCCCCCACCCCGTCCCTCTCTGTGTCCTCTCTCTGTCTCTGTCTCTGCCTCTGCCTCTCTCTTTCTCTCTCTCCTCTGAGCGCCCTTTGTCTCCTGGGCAGGCCCTGGTTGTCGCCACAGTAGAGTAGCACCTCAGGACACCCTGGGGGCTGGCCCACAGCCAGAGGCCGGGCTCTTGCCTCGCGTGCAGCTGACCCAGGCGTGATCCCTGGCACCCGTATGGTCCCCAGGTTCCCACAGGGGTGACCCTTGGGCCCAGCACCAGGGGCAGACCCCGATTGCTGCCATGTGTGGCCCCCCGCAAACAGACAAAAAGCCTGGAATTGAGAGGAAGTTGCTCCCAAGACACCTGCTCCCCCCCCCCCCAGGAGTGTCCAAGGGACGCTGAGCTCCCACCCCCGCCCCCACCTGTCTCTCCGCTGACCCAGCTGTTGGTGTCTGCAGGTCAGGGGAGCTTGGGTTTTCCACGTGTTTCCCTTCTGAATCCAGGTGAAGCAGTTTTGTCTTTAAAACTGTGATTTCCACAGGCTTCTTATTAGTCTGGAAACTTCTCTCTTGACCACGTCTGTCCTTCAGGCGTTTCTTCAGAGATGAAGCTTCCTTCACAAACCCCGTGCTCTGAGTCGTAGCCAGGAGGGTGTTGGCTCTGCCTGTGAGGTCCTGGCCACGTGCAGAGGCTGTGGACGTTCGTCCTTCACCTTAGCAGGTGACGCAAGTGGTGACTCTTGGTCTGCACTTGGGAAAGTGTTGGCGTGTTGATAGCTTCTGGCTAGTGAGCGACTTTGAGGTGGCTGAAGAGGAGGCCAGTTCCTCGGACCTGTGGGTCTTCCTGAGCCGCAGCTGCTCTGTCGTCAGGCCGCCCCATTGGCCACTTGGCGCTGCCCAGCCTTGACCCTGGGCTGCCCGTGGAATCTCTCAGAAGGTATTTCCAGGTTCAGGTCGACATTGCTGCTGCTCTTGTCTCTGGAGTCCTGAGCTCAGAGATGCTGCCGCCGACTTTTCGTTACCTTTGCTTGTCCTTCACCGTCTGCCCATGGCCCCTCAGTGGTGCCAGTGGACACTGGTCGGGCCGGGCGCCGAGTCCTCTGACTGAGGAGCCTCGTGGGTGGCTGTGGACTGTTCCTGTGCCGGGGGCTGTGTCCCCCTGCCGTGGTGCCTGCATGGTCCCCTCTCTTGCCGAGTCCCTGTTTCAGCTTCGTCCCTGGAGGGACAGGAGCCCCGTGTGAATCTGACAGTCAGCTGTGGCACCAAGGCTGGCCGCGAGTCTTTGCCACACTCAGTTCTATCCATTGGCACATAAGTGTTTTACTTCTTACATTATTTTTCTCTGGAAAAGTGGATATTTAACCCTGCTTATAAGACACACGTTCAAGCTCTTGAGTGGCCCATAGGACCAGGGTGGGGGACACTCTCAGGGTGGCAGTGCCCGCCCTGACTGGGCAGGGGAGCATTCAGGGTCCTGATGGAAGCCCACCCTTGCCTTCCACCCCAGGAGAAAGCAGGGATTTTCCTTCCTTCCCGTAGAACTTTCTCCATCCTTACGTAGCTTAAGCTGTGAATCTGCGTGGAAACGTTTTCTTCTAGGTAGCTATTGGATGAAGTAAGGTATTTCCTAAATATAGCCTCCGGTGCTCAGAGTAGGGGTTGTCTGCTACTGCTTTCTGGAGGATCCTGCTGAAACCTTGGCGGGGGCAGGGACTATCTTTGGATAATTATTAGAGCAATTTTCCCACAGCTATAAAAGGGGAACTAAAGGAATGATTCATTGTTATCATTCATTATTACTCTATTGCGGGGTCATTTCTAGTGAGAGAAATTGTTTAGAGGCCTCTTTGGTATTGGGACAGGAAGGACTAAATCAGAAACAATTCTCTCTCTATGTATACATCCATATCTATATTTATACCTATATCTATACCTATATCTATACCTATTTGTGTATGTTGGGTTACACCACATGGTACTCAGGGCTTACTCTTGTGTCTGTGCTCAAGTACCCCTCTCAGGGGTGCCATGAATGGGGTTAAAACCAGGGCCATCCACATGCAAGGTAGCAGCTTACCTGCTGTACTATCTCTCTGACCCAATAGCCCTTTCAGACCTTATTGTAAGGAGTAGAGGTGGGACTCAGAGATGGTCTGAGTTCACCATGTCAACCAAGACCATCCATGGTAACTCACAGTTCCAGAGCGGCCGAATCTAAACATTGGACATGGGAATCTCCTGGTGGACAGTTCTACAACAAAATTGACCACACTATATTCAATCGACAGCTTTGCCTGACCAATGTTGCTGTTGTCCCAAAATTCCAAACAGGATCGGACCACCGTCTTCTTCATGCAAAATCCTACTTCACGGAGCAGGGAGAAAGGACTGCAAAATTTAAGTTTAAGAAGAGAACTCCCAGAATGACCGCCAACTGGGAGCTCTTTGGCACTATTGTGGCAATGCAGGAAGATGACGTCTTTGACAACATCGACGAGGAATACGATCGACTGGTTCAGCACCTCCATGACTACGCGAAGAATGCCGAGAGTGGGAAAGCCACAAACAGACGTATGTTTTTGGAAACTCTTGAGCTCATTTGCCAACATGGTTTGTCGAAAGCCTCAGGCAATCTCAAGCTAACATCCAAGCTCGCAAAGCTGTGCAGAGAAGCGATAAGGGAAGACCTCAAAGAGAGAAGAGCAGCAGTGTTGGCCGATGTGGCAGAAGCTGGGAAAAGTATTCACAATGCTTGCCTGTCCTTCACCAACTACAAGACCAAGATGACAGCCCTCCGACGTCCTGATGGACCTATCACATCTTCCAGAAAGGCAATGGAGAACGTTATCCACGACTTCTACTCGGATCTCTTCGACAGCCACGTCCTCCTGCCCACATACCAAATTCCACAGGATGGATATGTTGTTCCCAATGTTCTCCCTTCTGAAATCCAACATGCCATTTCATTGGTAAAGATGTGTACAGCACCCGGTCCAGACAAGGTCAGACCCGAATACCTGAAGAATCTGCCACCAGTACATGTCAGTACATTGGCTTGGCTCTTCACATGCTACCTGTCCGAATGCAAGGTTCCATCCCAATGGAAAACCAGCAGGACTGTTCTGTTGTACAAGAAGGGAGACATCCATGACATTGGCAACTATCGCCCAATCTGCCTGTTGTCCGTCATCTACAGGTTGTTCACTCGAGTCATCCTGAATAGAACAGGCAGAACACTAGATGAAGGACAACCATGCAAGCAAGCCAGGTTCTGAAAAGGATTCAGCATGATCGACCATATCCACACAGTGACCAAGCTCATTGAAGTTTCAAGAGAGTTCAAGATGTTCTGTCTAATGTTCATCGATTTAAAGAAGGCCTTCGATTCTGTTGAGACTGAAGTGGTCATCGAAGCCCTAGTCAAACATGGCGTTCAAACTCAGTACATCAAGATCCTCCTCGAGCTGTATTATGGATTCACCACCAGGATCTCACCATTCTACAAGGAAGTGATCATTGATGTAAAGAGAGGGGTTTGGCAGGGTGATACCATTTCACCGAAACTCTTCAGTGCCGCCCTTGAGAACATCATGCAACGACTGGAATGGGAAGGAATGGGAGTGAAAATAGACGGTCAGTAATTACACCACCTCCACTTCACTGATGACATCATTCTAATAACACTGAACATTAGCCAAGCAGCACAAATACGACCGCAATCTGGCCAACTGCGACCAAGAGTGTGGCAAGATCGAACTGCAGCTGAATCTCACCAAGACAGTGTTCATGAAAAATAAACTAGACCCTGACATTCCATTTGATCTCAATGAAACAAGCATTTCCAAATGCAGCAGCTATGTGTACCTGGGTCGAGAACTCAAGATGAGGAATGACTTGGCACCAGAACTGCGCAGGAGGAAGAGAGCAGCGTGGAACACCTTCAAGAGTATAGAATAAGTTGGTAAGAGAATAAAGAACTTCTGGCTCCAGGCACATCTTTTTGATTCCACCGTTCTTCCTGCACTAACATACGCCTCAGAGACCTGGGCCCTATGAAAACTGGATGAGAACGCTATTCAGGTATCCCAAAGAGGAATCGAAAGAGTTATGCTTGGAATATCACATTTCACTCAAGTGAGAGAAGGATTCCAGAGTTATGACCTCTGTCAATGGTCAAGGGTCAGGGATGCTGTCTCATTTGCCAAGGCATCAAAAATCAGATGGGCCGGACAACATAATGCGATTCAGAGACGACCGCTGGACTAGAGCTGTTACCGACTGGATTCCATGGGACATCAAAAGACCACGTGGCTGCCCACCTATGAGAAGATCAGACTTCTTCGTCAAAACCCTGAATGAACGGTTTGAGGCTCTTCGTGTTCCTGGAGCAAGCAGATGCCAGTGGGCTACAATAGCATGTGCCAGGGACGAATGGAGACGTTACTGGTGCCCGCTTGAGCAAATTGAAGATCAATGGGATGACAAGTGATACAAATGATACATATATATATATATATATATATACCTTTTGGAGAGCCCGCCAAGCTGCCGAGAGTATCCCTCACGGGCAGAGCCTGGCAAGCTACCCGTGGCATATTCGATATGCCAAAACCAGTAACGATAGGTCTCATTCCCCTGACCCTGAAAGAGCCTCCAATCATAGGGAAAGACAAGATAGGAGAGGCTGCTAAAATCTCAGGGCTGGGAGGAATAGAGATGTTACTGGTGCCTGCTCAAGTAAACCGACGAACAATGGGATGACAGTGACAGAGACAGAGACAGAGACAGAGGTGGAATTAAAGTAGAGGTGGAATAAAAAACAGTTCATGTTACTTGTGGTCAAATACCTTGCAGAAGAAACCTTAAGTTTTGACCTCATTGTGGTGAGGTTGGAAATCTCGGTCTGATAACGCAGTGGGCATATGGGAGGTCAGCCTAGTGACCCTCTGAGAGGCCAGGCAGGGGCGAGGTGAGCCCAGTGGCCTTCTGAGAAGACCAGGCAGGGGTAAGGTGAGCCCAGTGGCCCTCTGAGAAGGCCAGGCAGGGGCGAGGTCAGCCCAGTGGCCCTCTGAGAGGCCAGGCAGGGGCAAGGTCAGCCTAGTGGCCCTCTGAGAGGCCAGGCAGGGGCGAGGTCAGCCTAGTGGCCCTTTGAGAAGCCAGGCAGGGGCGAGGTCAGCCCAGTGGCCCTCTGAGAAGACCAGGCAGGGGCGAGGTCAGCCCAGTGGCCCTCTGAGAGACCAGGCAGGGGCGAGGTGAGCCCAGTGGCCCTCTGAGAAGCCAGGCAGGGGCGAGGTCAGCCCAGTGGCCCTCTGAGAAGACCAGGCAGGGGCGAGGTCAGCCCAGTGGCCCTCTGAGAGGCCAGGCAGGGGTGAGGCCAGCCCAGTGGCCCTCTGAGAGGCCAGGCAGGGGTGAGGTCAGCCTAGTGGCCCTCCACTCGCAGGCCTGCAGAGATCTGTCTGCGATCTGGCTGAGGAGATCTGTGGTGCGCCTGCTGACCGCCCGGCCAGTGTGAGGCCCTCGAGGGGCGGTCAGGGGTGCCCCGGGGTGTGTTTTGGGGCGCCCACTGGGCTCTCGGGTACTGTTTTCCCTTCCTGCCTCCCGGGGCCTCAGTGGGCAGGAGGCCCCTCAAAGGGCGTTTCTGAGCCGACGCGTGTCCTGGTCGACCTTGTCTCTGCTTCCCCCGCAGACCTGGAGGCGTTCCCCAGCAAGCCGCGGGGCGCGGTGTCCGTCCGGGCGGGCCAGGGCGTGGTGCTGCTGTGCGGACCCCCGCCGCACTCCGGAGGTAAGAGTCTGCCGCTCTGGGACCGCCTCGAGGCGCCCGAGCCCCCGGGATTCCAGACCCTCGTCCCCGGGGCCTCTGCAGCAGCCTCGCTCTCGGACCCCACGGGCCGGGCAGGGCCCCCTCCGGCCCTTCCGCGGCCCTGACTGTGGTGGAAGCTTCCGGAAGCTCCGCCAGCTGAGTGTGGGCACCGGGACGGCAGAGGCACGTGTGATCGCCCCCAGGAGGTGTGAGCGGGGGTGGACATGAGGGCAGAGCTGGGGGGCTTCGTGCAGTGCTGCCCGGGCAGGGGGGCTGGGAGGGGGCGGCTGCCCACTCTGCTGCGGGATGGAGGGGTCTGGGGCTCAGCACCGGCCCTGCGGTGCTGAGGTTAGCACCCGGGGCCCCTGGGCTTCCTGTGTGAGGCCCCGGGCTGTGTCGAGGGACGTGCCGTGACCCCTGGACTGTCCCTCCAGCCCCTCCCGCCTGACACCCCCACCCCAACGCTCAGGTGCAGGGCACGTCGGTGGCCTTGTCATGGCCGTGCTTGTTCACCGTGTCGTTGTTGGGATGTTGTGTTTTCACGTGGAGCGAAGAGCTGTTTCACGGTAGCCCAAGGCCAACCCCGTGACTCCGCCTTCCCTCCCGTCCCCTCCCCCCAGCGTCGAACCCAGGCCCCACCCCAACCTGCCTCCGTCCCAGCCCTAAGACCCCTGGTCTTCGTCAGCACCAGGGTGCCCAGGGGCTCCTCCTGGCTCACGTTGGGGGTCCCTCGGGGGGTGCCTGGGGACAGGCTGGCAGTGGACACAGGCCTCGCCAGATGCGGCCAGACGCGGCTCTCCCCGGCAGGCGTGGGGGAGGGAGAGCTCCGCTTTCAGTGCTCGCCCAGTGGGCCGACCCGGCACGTCAGTGGCGGGGCCTGTCTGCCCGGGTGATGCCCCCTGGGCCCCGAGCTGGGCACACAGCAGCCCTGGCCTCCCCGGGCACAGGCCACCAGCCCTGTGGGGTCTGGGCAGGGCCGTGGCCGTGGGCAGGTTCCCTCTGTGGGGCGGGTGAGGGTGTGTCTGGGCCTGCCGGACTCTAGCTCCTGTGTGGCCCTGCTGGGGGCCGGGCTGCTCCCTCCCGTGTGGCCGTGCTGGGGGCCGGGCTGCTCCCTCCCGTGTGGCCCTGCTGGGGGCGGGGCTGCTCCCTCCTGTTGTGGCCCTGCTGGGGGCGGGGCTGCTCCCACCCCCTCCCGCTGCCAGCCTCTGCCACCCGCTGTCTCCTGGCTGGCCGGGGCCCTCGCACGGTGTGTCACCCGGCTCGGGATCATGGAGGGCCACATCTGACAGAGAGACGCAGATTCCCCGCACAAGTGGTGTGTCACAGCCCTTGACCTCTCACCTCTGAGTGTGGTGTGGAGACTCAGCCAAAAGTCCTCCCTCCCTCCCTCTCTCCATTCTCTCCTTCTTTCCTTCCTTCCTTCCTTCCTTCCTTCCTTCCTTCCTTCCTTCCTTCCTTCCTTCCTTCCTTCCTTCCTTCCTTCCTTCCTCCCTTCCTTCTTCCTTCCTCCCTCCCTCCCTCCCTCCCTCCCTCCCTCCCTCCCTCCTTCCCTCCCTCCCTCTCTCCCTCTCTCCTTCCTTTCCTCCCTCCCTTCCCTTCCCAGGAGAGACATACAGGAAGAAAACAGGAAGGGTGAGGGCGGGGAGAAAGGAAGGAAGGGGGAGGGAGGGAGGAGGGGATGGAGGGAGGAGGCTTCCTTATCCGGGGTCTGAGCCTGCTGGGCCTGTTGCCCTCCTCAGGGCTGTGGTGCCCGTCTGTCGGGAGAGTCCGTCATTAGATGTTCTCAGTCCCGGGGAGACACCGTGGGGCTTCTGGCCAGCGAGTGTCCTCCTGGCACCTGTGTATGTACTTAGTTCCGTGTGGACCACACCCGTCTATGCTGGTGCCAGCAGCCGGCCGTGGGTTCTGAGAATCAGCCTGTCGGTCACCCTCAGCCACTGGTCCCAGCTCGGGCAGGGGACAGCAACGCTCCGGCGATGGCCCGTGGGGGCCGTGTGTGATGCTCGGCCCCAGCACCGTCCCGGTCGGTGCCTCAGAAGCTGCCTCTGCTCTGTAGACGCTGTGACAGCTGAGGAGACACAGACGCTGCCCACCTGTGAGGGGGAGGCACGGGCCTGGCCCATGTCAGGAGCCCCTGGGCTGACCAGGCATGCTCCCTTCATGTGAACGTGTGTGCCAAAGTGCGTGTGTGCACATGCCTGTGTGTACATGGGTGTGCATGCATGTGCATGTGTGAGTGTGAATGCATGCATGCGCATGAATGTGTGTGCATGAGTGTGTTATGTGCATGAGCATGCATGTATGTGACAGTGTGCATGTGTGTGAACATGTGTGTGTGAGAGTACATGCATCAGCATGCATGTGGGGGGGAGAATGTGCATGTATGTGTGTGCAGGAGAGCATGTGTGTGCGTGAGGGTGAGGTGGGTCTCTGCACCAGGGGTAGAGGGTGAGATGGGTGTTTCCATCAGGGATGGAGAGTGAGGTGGGCCTTTCCATTAGGGATAGGAGGCGAGGTGGGTCTTTCCATCAGTTTATCTAGTGTTGAGCACTTCTCAGTGAGCAGTCTGCTGTTCCCCAGTACCACTTGTGTGAGTGCTGCAGACATCTGTGCACACACGCTTGCTATATCATTTGTGGATGCTGTATGCACCTGTACGTGTACATGCCACGTACCCATGTCACCACATGCTTTCCATGCACATTGTGTAGTGACACTGGATATGTGCTGCATGCAGGTGTCTACATGATGCATCATGTGTCCACACGACATGCCTTTGTGTCTACTTGATTTATCACATGTGTACACACTGCAGGCATATGGTTACAGGCTATGTGTGTGATGTCATACGTGCTTCATATGTGTCTACCTGTGCACATGTGTTCATGCGTTACATCATGTTATAGTTCTGTACACATGTACATGTTGAGCATGTGTATGTGAGTATGGTTGAGGATATGAGTGTGTGCATGATTGTGTGTATGCATATGTGAATGAGTGTGTGCATGGGTCTATATGCGCTAGTGTGTATGCAGATATGCAGATACATGTTTGTATGAGTGAGTTTGTGAATGCCGATGGGTGTGTGAGTCTGGTTGAGCTCCTGTGTACATGCGTGTGGATTTGTGTGGATGTGCATGTGAGTGTACGTATAGGCGTGTGTGTGTCTGAGAGTGAGAGTGTGCTTGTGAGTGTGAGTGTGAGAGAATTCTTAAAGAGCAGAGTGAGCCAGCCGTAGGATTCCTGCAGCTCTGTGGGTTTCTCTCTCTCTCCTCCCTCCTCTGGGGTGCTCCTGCCTCAGCCTCCTGCCCGTGACCGTGTGGCCTCGCGCAGCCGTGTGGGCTGGCAGGGGCTGAGCAGGGCCTTAGGGTAAGGAGGAGGCGAGTGAGGTCACTGTCGGAGCACTGCCGGGTGCGGGGAAGCCAAGGTGAGGGCCGGGAGCGGCGAGGGGGCATTGGAGGCGGCTTGATCCTGGAGGCAGGGGTGGCCGGGTCCAGGGCTGCAGCAGCCGGTGGGAGGGGGAGGGCGGCTGAGTCCAGGCTGCACCGCCGGAGGGGGAGGCGGCAGAGGGGGAGGCGGTGACGAGGGGGTGTCCCAGGGGCCTCTGCGTCCCCACCCCAGGAGTCCACTGCTGGGGAGCCCCCGCCCCGGGAGCCTGTCCCGTCTCCGTCCACACCCTCCTGCGGTCCCCGGGCGTGCGGGAGCCCTCGTGGCCTCCCCGGGCCTCTCTTCAGCTCCAGTGCTCGACGCCGTGGGTGCCAGAGCGGCCAGACCCTCTGTCCCGCCCCAGCGTGCGAGGCACTGGGCCTCTCAGACGGGCGGGCAGGACGGGACGCCCCCTTCAGTCTGCTACAGCCGGGCTGCTCTCCACCCTGCGCCCGCAGGCCGCTCCCCTCCCGCGGACGGAGGGTCCTGGGCTTCCCTCTCCCTGCGTGCGGGGCAGGCCGGGGGGCTTCAGGGCTGTCCCGGGCCATGGGCGTGGGACTCACCTGCCAGCCTTGGGGCTGAGCCGAGCCTTGGCTCTTGGAGCCTTTGGGAGGCCTGGTGTCCAGGAGGAGGAGGAGGGGGAGGGGGAGGGAGGAGGAGGAGGGGGAGGGGAGGAGGAAGAGGAGGGGGGAGGAGGAGGAAGGGGAGGAGGAGGAGGAGGAGGAAGGGGAGGAGGAGGAGGAGGGGGAGGAGGAGGAGGGGGGAGGAGGAGGAAGGGGAGGAGGAGGAGGAGGAGGAAGGGGAGGAGGAGGAGGAGGGGGAGGAGGGGGAGGAGGAGGGGGAGGAAGGAGGGGGAGGAGGTCACTCCTGGGGAAGACAGGTGAGAGTCATGCTGGCAGGAGCCCCGGGGACCAGAGGACCCTGTGCAGAGCTGTGTGTATTTGCACGTGAGCGTGTAAATGTGTATGTGTGTAGGCGTGCATGAGTGCATGTGAATGTGAAATATAAGCACTCGAGTGCACATGTGGGTTATGAGTGTGTTGACTGTGTATAAGTGTCTATAAGTGTAAGAGTGTGTGAGGGCATGTGCGAGTGTGCACTGTGGCACTTATGTATACATATGAGGTGCATGACTTCATGTAAGTGTATGAGTGTGAACATGTACATATGCATGAGCATAAGTGTGCATAAGTGAACATGTACATGTGTGCATCTGTGATCATGTGTGAGTGTTAATAAGCATGCACATGCATGTATATGATATAGCTATGTATGCACACATGCATGTTCACATGTGCTTGCATGAGTGTGCACATGTGAATGCATGTCTATGGGCGTGTGTGCCTGCAAGTGCATGGTTGTATGTGCATGTTAATGTGCATGCGTGTGAACATGTCTGTACAGTATGATTGCATTCATGAGAGTGTGCAAGAATTGTGAACATGCGTGCTTTCATATATGTGTGCAAGCTTGTGATGGTGTATGGTAGGTTGTGGTGCAAGCATGCATGTGCATGATTGTGTATGTACATGTGTGTGAGCATGTGCATGAGTGTGTGCATGTGTGTGAGCATGTGCATCTGTGCACATGTGTGAGCATGTTTATGCACGTGTGAGCATTACATGAGTGTGCACATGTTGTGAGCATGTGTGTGCACACATGTGCATGCATGAGTGCATATGCACATGTTCATATATGCACATGTGATGTGTGGACATGTGCATGTATATAAGTACTGAATGAGTATATTCACGCACTGTGTGTACACGTGCATGCACATGTAAGAGTATATGCAAAAGTATGTGTGTGAACACGTGCACACACACCAGGCTCGCCTGCACCTGATTCTGCACTCCTGGGGCAATTCTCTGGCCCCAGGGAACCCCCTCGCATACCTGCCAGCTCAGGGTGATCTGAGGTAAGAGGAAAACGGGAGTTACCACAGACACGGCCTTTCCTGGAGTGGGAAAAGGTCGTGCTGAGCCCGGGACCCTGCAGCTCCAGTGCAGACGCCTCTTTCCGCAGAGGCCCACAGTCTGTTCCGGGCTGCCGGCAGCCGCGGGAGGCTGTGTGCGGGCAGCCTTGGTCTCCTCAGAGCCCAGAGCAGGGTCACCCCGCCAACACATGTGCGGCGTGGCTGCAGTTTCTCACACTCACCGGCAGCCCCTCCTCTCCCTCCTCGCAGACAGGAAGTCTCAGCCCTTCGCCGCAGACAGGAGGGGGCTATTGATCAATACAAGGGCTGAGGAAAACGAACACGCTCAGGATCCCAGAAGACGTGTTTGTGGAATGAAATGCACCCGAAGACAGGCAGGTTCAGACTCCCGGGGCCCGGCAGCGGGGTCTCAGACGGGCCGGCCGCGTCTGAAGCAGAGCAGAGGCCCCGGTGCAGGCACAGCCGGCCACCACGTGTGAGGGACAGACGGGGGCTGTTGCCCCGGGCTGAGCTGGGGGTTCCAGACTCCGGGCTCTGTTCCCTGACACCCGGGCGCACCTGGCCTTCCCTGAGCCATGCGCCGCAGAGGGGGGCCTGTCGTCTTCTCGGGAACTCCCGAGCCTGTGGGGGAGGCCGGCGTCCGTCCAGCCCGAGGGTCCATCCTGTGCACTCTCCCGTGGCCGGGAGGCTGTTTCTGAACGCTGCCGCGGCGTCTGGCGGGCTGGGGTCTCCCAGCCCTGAGCTTTGCTCCCGCGGATGCTGGGGGTCGACTCTCCGGTGAGGGCTGCTCGCAGGGGCTGGGCAGCCACACGCATTGTCTGTGTTTGGGGTTTTGCTGGTGCGGAGTCTGTGTTTGGCGTGTGTCATCCTGCACGAGTGTCACATGTACTGGACATCTAGTAACTCCATCTTGGCGGCACACGTCGCTGCCGTTTCCTGTGCCGGGGCAGGTCTGTAGTAACATGCGGTTTTCAGGAGACGCCCCGCCTCGTGAGTGAGGCGCCACGTCCCGCCCTCTGCCCGCACTGGCGGTCGCCAGCCTCTATCTGCAGGACCCCTCCCGCGGGCAGTGGCAGCTCACTGGCCTTTGCTTTGCATTTTCTGACCACAGGTGGTGAGGACTTGACCAGATGCCTCTTGCCACTGTGTCTGTCTGGGGGCGGGGGAGGGTGTGTGTGTGGTGCTGAGGGCTGACTCCTGACTCTGTGCTCATGGATCACCCCTGGCGGGACGCGGGGGATACAAGGGGTTCTGGGGGTCGCTGCCCCCTGCCCCCTCTGGCTGTGTGCCTCTTCGCCCGGGAGGTTCTGCTCCGTCTCCGTTGCTCTCCTGGGTGGTGGTTTGGGCCTCGGCTCCGTTGTGTGGATTCTTGGCGTATCTCGGGTACGAGGCCCGTCCGGACCTTGTCTCGGCCCGGCCGCCCCTCACGATGGCCCCCTTCTCTCCCGTCCCGCCCCAGAGCTGTCCTACGCCTGGATCTTCAACGAGTACCCAGTGTTCGTGCAGGAGGACAGGCGGAGGTTCGTCTCCCAGGAGACCGGCCACCTGTACATCGCCAAGGTGGAGCCGTGGGACGTGGGCAGCTACACGTGTGTGGTGACCAGCGTGGTGACCGGCGGCCGGGTGCTGGGCCCGCCCACGCCCCTGGTGCTCCGTGCTGACGGTAGGGGCCCAGGGAAGGGCTGAGCGGGGGCCAGGGAGCCCCGGGACCGCCTGGGACAGGGTCAGACCCAGGTCCGCTGCCCTCTCAAGCAGCGCAGGGACGAGCTCACCGCAGGGCACGGGGACAGCTGGGGCCGCGGACACGGGTGAGGAGTCGAGACAGTGGCCAGGCCTGGCCAGCAGGGCTGCCCCTGAGCCCGGCTCTGGTCTCTGCTCTCTGCTCGGCCGAGAGCGTCTGTCCCTCCCCCACCCCCGCGCTGTGGTCCTGGGCAAAGAGGCCGGGATGAGTTTGGGGGTCTGCTGAGAGCAGAGGCCGAGGGTCCCCAGCAAGCGTGGAGACACCCTCGATGCCCGCATCTCGCCCACCCGTTGAGCCACGTCAGGCAGGGAGGAGGCACGTCCCTGCACCCTCTTGGCCACGAGCTGTGGGGTGCCCCTCGGAAGCTCGGGCGGCTGAGCTGGGACCCAGAGACCCACCCGCCCAGGCTCCCCGCCCCACGCTGCCGTGGCCGTAAGAAGCGCGTGGCTCCCACGCCCGGGTCCAGGGAGGCTGCCGTGACTCTTGCCCGCGGGGGTATTTCGGGAGTGGCCCGCCCCCGTAGGCCCTCAGTCAGCTGGGATTGCACGGCAGCCGCTGGGGGAGCTCTGCCCCCCCCACTCCCGTGCCGCTGACTGGGGGGCAGGGACAGTCCCCGGAAGGAGGGCTCTGTCCTCTCCGGATGCCTCGCAGGGGCACCCGCAGTCCGAGCGGTCGCCCAGGCCTCGCACACACGGTGCCGACCGGCCTCCTTCCTCCCAGGCGTGATGGGGGAGTACGAGCCCAAGATCGAGGTGCAGTTCCCGGAGACGCTGCCGGCGGCCAAGGGCACCACCGTGAGGCTGGAGTGCTTCGCCCTCGGGAAGTAGGTTCAGCGCTGGTCTGTCGGGCTGGGGCCACCGGGATGGAGCGCGGAGACAGCCCCCCGGGGCATGGCGCAGGGCAGCGGGGACCACGCGGACAGACAGACAGACAGTGGGGCTGGGGCTGGAAAGGCTCTTTGCAGAAACTGGCTCTGCGGGCCTGAGTGCGAGGAGCCCATGCTTCCTTCCCCCGCGCCAGGGCGGGGCGGCCTCAGCCCTCAGCCGGGCGAGCTCCACAGCGGCGTCCAGGGCCTGAAGGCGGCCGAGAGGGGGTGCCTGCCTCTAGGGTGTCTTCCTGGGAGCGCTAACAGGCTTCACTGTGTGAGCCTGCGGAAGTTTCCGGACCCTGGGCTGCAGGAGTGCTGACTCGGCCCCTCTCTCCTCAGCCCCGTTCCCCAGATAAGCTGGAGGCGCGGGGACGGGCTCCCCTTCCCCAGCAAGGCCCGGCTGCACAAGTTCAACGGGGTCCTGGAGATCCCCAGCTTCCAGCAGGAGGACGCGGGCGCCTACGAGTGCCTGGCCGAGAACGGGCGGGGCCGCAACGTGGCGCGCGGGCGCCTCACTTACCACGGTGAGTGGATTGGCCGGGAGCCGGGCAGGAGCAGGGGCCATGCGAGGCGGCAGGCCTCAAGGCGCAATGTTCTGCATGCACACGGAGCACAGACTCAGCACACACGGGCACACGCAGAGCACACACAGCACACACAGAGCACACACAGCACACATGGAGCACACACAGAGCACACACTCGGCACACACTCGGCACACTCACACTCAGCACTCACTCGGCACACACTCGGCACACACAGAGCACACACAGATCACATGGGTCACACACAGAGCACACACAGAGCACACACTCGGCACACACTTGGCACACACTCGGCACACTCTCGGCACCCTTGTTTGCCTGGACTCGTCACTGGAGGAGTCAGGAACATTCTGCGGGTGCAGGGACCTCGTTCTGAGGCACTTTCAGTGACGCCTGTGGTAGTGCAAACGTCGGCCTGTTTTCCTCACCCTTCCACACGCGTGGCTGTCCGGGAGGGCGCCAGCCGTCTCTCCGGCCCTGTGAACTGGGCTTGCGTCGCCGTTGCCCGAGTGGGAAGGAGCCCGAGGGCTGAGTGACTCGCCCTCTGCTGACGGTGCTGCTCTCATTGGCGACCACGTTTGCTTAGCATGGGCGTCCGTCGGGGAAGGCGAGGAAACTCCACTCACCTCAGGCCTGTTTGTGGGAAACTAGAGTGTCTGCTCAGACTGGTCCTCGGGTCCCTTCTATTAGAAGCTTGGGTCTGGCTTTTCTCATGGTTTTGATCCCCGTGATCTAGTGTGATTAGAGCAGCGTCTTGCGGCGTCTGCTCTGAAGTGAGGCGGAGCTCTTGGTCTAGCTGCAGCACGTCCCTGGAAGAGAGGGCGGCCGGGCTGAGCCCCCACGAGGGCACATGCCCTGCTCTGCCTGGAAGCTGGTGGGGGCGGGAGTTCGGCCGAGGCCAGTGAGTGGCCAGGGCGGCTGAGACGTCGGAGTGTGTCCAGGTGGGTGGACCTGGCCCAGGCTCGGGCCCAGTGTCCAGGGCAGCCGGGGCCAGGGCAGGTTGGAGGCTCCTGTCCCTCTTCCCCCTCTGCTCCAGGATGGCGGTGGACACGGTTCCCCGGCGCCAGGGCCGTGACTGGAGGCGGGCATTGTCCCCGTCCTAGAGCCCCCTGCCTGCACGCCTGCCGCGCCCCACCGGGCAGGACTGGGTTCAGGGTGCACGGCCCTCCCCGGCTGAGCTCAGAGGCCAACAGGGGGCTCGCCAAGCCCGCCCTGGGGAGAAGAGTTTGGATCCCAAAGTCCCTGCAGCCGAGCTGGAAGGACTCAGCTGTGGGCCTCTGCACCCCCGTCCCGTGGGCCGAGGGTCTCTCAGGGAGGGACTGTGTGTCAGCACCAGCGGGGAGGAGTGGTTTCAGACCAGGTCACACTCAGGGCACACACGGTTGTCTAGGAGTGACAAGACCAAGTCACACTCAGGTGCACACATGATTGTCTAGAGGTGACAAGACCAAGTCACACTCAGGTGCACACACGGTTGTCTAGAGGTGACAAGACCAAGTCACACTCAGGTGCACACACAGTTGTCTAGAGGTGACAAGACCAAGTCACACTCAGCTGCACACACGGTTGTCAGGAGGTGACAAGACCAGGTCACACTCAGGTGCACACACGGTTGTCTAGGTGACAAGACCAAGTCACACTCAGGTGCACACACGGTTGTGTAGAGGTGACAAGACCAAGTCACACTCAGGTGCACACACGGTTGTCTAGGTGACAAGACCAAGTCACACTCAGGGCACACACGGTTGTGTAGAGGTGACAAGACCAAGCCACACTCAGGTGCACACACGGTTGTCAGGAGGTGGCCAGGTGGGCCGGGGAGGCGTCCGGGCGAAGGCGCTTGATCCCCTCCTTCGACAGCTCCCACGTGCCCCCTGGAGAAAGCCCCGCGCACAACCAGGGTGGGCCCTGAGCAGAAATGAAAAAAGAAATAATTACGTAACTCTCTGACGGGGCTATTCTTAAAGCCATAGTTGTGCTTTTATTTCCGTTTTAAAACAGCAGCTTTGTGGGCTGGAAATAGAAGGTGGATTTTCCCCTCCTGCAGTAGGGAACCCCCGAGGCACCCCCGCCTGGGTGGGACGCAGACGCCTGGCCTGGCTGCCCCGGCAGACGCCCGGTGCAGGCCGAGCCCGCCGACCACCACCACTGAGAGTGTCACCCCCACCCACAGGAGTGCCCCGCTCCTCCTGAGACACAGGGAGACGGTGACCCCAGGGCTGCCGCACGTTTGCATGCATTATTTAAGGTGCACGAGTTCCTTCTTTTTCACCCAAGAAAATCCCAGGATTCAAATTAAACCAATTTACCCGTCTTCCTGTACCTCCATTCTGATCCACACAGAGGCTCATATGATGCTCACTGGTTCGTATTTAATTAAAGTTATTTCTAACTTGCAGGATATATTTTTCCCTGAGCTGCAGACATTATTCTGTGGGTTTAATTCCTAGTGGGAGAGTCAGACTGAGCCGGCTGCCGTTTACGGAGGAAATCCCCTCGTGGGGGGCCCTTCCCGGAGCCCAGGAATGGCTCTCAGAAAACTCCCCAGGGGCTCCTGGGTCAGACCCGGGGGCTCTCAGGAACCCCCCCCCAGGGGTTCCTGGGTCAGACCTGGGGGTCTCAGCAAACTTCCCCAGAGGGCACCTGGGTCAGACCCAGGATCTCAGCAAACGCCCCAGAGGGCTCCTGGGTCAGACCCGGGGGTCTCAGCAAACCCCCCAGGGGCTCCTGGGTCAGACCCGGGGGTCTCAGCAAACCCCCCAGGGGCTCCTGGGTCAGACCTGGGGGTCTCAGCAAACTTCCCCAGAGGGCACCTGGGTCAGACCCAGGATCTCAGCAAACCCCCCAGAGGGCTCCTGGGTCAGACCCGGGGGTCTCAGCAAACCCCCCAGGGGCTCCTGGGTCAGACCCGGGGGTCTCAGCAAACTTCCCCAGAGGGCACCTGGGTCAGACCCGGGGATCTCAGCAAACTCCCCAGGGGCTCCTGGGTCAGACCCTGGGCTCAGCAACTCCTCCCCCCTCCCGGAAGAGGGCGTTTCCCTGTCTCCACACCCCGTGTACCTCCCCTGCCCCCCGCCCCGCCCGCCTCCGCTCCTGCTTCCAGACCCCGGAGGGTGGGGGGAGAGGGCGTGCGGTGGAACCGCAGGTGTCAGCTCTGCCCAGGCCCGGGAGGATCCCTGCCCCGTCCCAGGCACACGGGGGGCTCGGGGTGACACGTGCCCCGTGGTGCCCCCCCCGCCCCCGCGCTCTCCCCGCAGCCCAGCCGCACTGGGTGCAGCCCATCCGGGACGTGGAGGCGGCCGTGGAGGACAGTCTGCGCTGGGAGTGCCGGGCCAGCGGGAAGCCGCGGCCCTCGTACCGCTGGTGGAAGGACGGAGCGGCCCTGGCGCTGCAGGTGGGTGTGCGGCCTCCCGGGGCCCGGCCGGCTGCGGTCAGGAGAGCAGAGCCCAGGGAGAGCCGGGGCCACCTCAGATTACGGGGAGGGTCCGTGAGCGGGTCTGCACGGTGCTGCCTCCCGCTGGGGTCTGGGGAGGGACCCCGTTAGCCAGAGCACAGCGCCCCCGCCTCTTCCGCTCGAACCCTAGAGGACCCCCCGTCTCGTGACTCCTGCTGCCTCCCCAGTGCTCCTTCTCGAGCATCTCCGTCTGTTAGGAATCACGTGCGGGTCGGGCGTGTGCCGCCCAGGGTGAGAGATGACCTTTCACCTTTCAGCAGGGCAGGTTCTAGACGAGACCTTCCAGGACTCTCGAGGGCCCCCGTGGGCACGTCCACCGGAACCCGGGGCCCTCGCGCCACGTGCCCTGCCCACGTGGGCCTGAGACGCGTGGCTCCCCTCCGGGGGCGGGCTGGGGGGGCCTGTCCTGGGCAGACCCTGCGCCCGGCTGCGGGGGCCGTGCCCGCTGCCCAGCACGGCCGCCTCACGCTCAGAGGGAACCGCCCCCTTCAGCCGTGAAGGTCCGTGTTGCCTGGACCGACCCGGGTCTCGTCTGTCCCCCCAGGAGAGGGTCCAGGTGGAGGACGGCGCCCTTACCATCTCCAGCCTGCGCGTGGCCGACTCGGGCATGTTCCAGTGCATCGCGGAGAACAAGCACGGCCGCGTGTACGCCAGCGCACAGCTGCGCGTCCTGGGTGAGCCCCGCCCCCCGTGGGGATCCGAGTCACTCCCGCACAGCCCTGGGGCCTCTCTGGGCTCGGGCCCTGCCAGGAAGCGGGCGGGGGGCAGGACAGGAGGGGACAGCCCGGCCAGCCCTGCCTGCTGCCTGGAGAGCAGGGCCGCTGCCCCTCGTGCTGGACCCTCTGAGGAAGCCGGGAGCCGTCACAGATTGAGCCGATGAGACTCGTTAGGGCCCTGGGAGCTCTCGGGGGACGAGGGGGAGGAAGGAAGGAGCAGGGGCTCCAGACACACGCTCAGGGGCAAAGGCAGAATCCAGCCCTGGTGGTCTGGGGTCATGGGGGTGTAGGGACAGGAAGACCGAGGGACGGAGGGACAGGAGGTCATCTGACAGGGCACACAGGGTGAGCTCTGTCTTTACTTAGACACAGCCCGGGGGCCATGCATGCACACATGCACACATACATATACACCCATACATACACATATGTATAAGCACATGCACACACAGGTGCACACATGCATATACACATAGGTATTCACACATGTACACACAGCACATGCACAGTGCATACATGCACACATACATGCACCCACATGCACACATACATATACACCCATACATACACATATGTATACACACGTACACACAGCACATGCACAGTGCATACATGCACACATACATGCACCCACATGCACACATACATATACACCCATACATACACATATGTATAAGCACATGCACACACAGGTGCACACATGCATATACACATAGGTATTCACACATGTACACACAGCACATGCACACATGCACACATACATGCACCCACATGCACACATACATATGCACACACGAACACTAATGCACACATAAAAATGCTCACATATGCACCCACGTTCACAGGTGCATATGCACTACACACATGCACACACTAATGTTCACACACATATACACACATACACATACATATATGCACCTGTGCACATATACATATGAATGCTCACACACATGTACGCAGACTTAGACACACACTCACACTCACACACTAGTGCACACATACATAAATGCTCACACGTACATACACACATACCCACATGCACACATACATGCATGCAGCTTTCACAGGGACAGGTGCTGAGTCTGCCCTGACCTCCCGCCCTGTGCAGGTGAGGAAGGCGCTCACAGCCCAGCACGGCCCCTGCGCGGGGCCTGCTGGACACGCCCTCGGGCCCTGCAGGCCCCCACTCGTCACAGGACCTGTGTCGCAGCACAGGAAGTGGGTTCGTGCCACACTGCAGCAGCTGGGGGCTGAGCCGAGACCACAGGCCTTTCCCGCAAGAGGCAAACGGCAGGACTTGGCATGGTGGAACCCCCGGGGCAGCGGGCACCAGCACACGGGGGTCCCAGCCCAGCCCGCCGCTGAGGGACTGGCCCCGGGACGGCCTCCGACGGACGCTCACCTTTCGTGTCACTGACTCACAGGGGACTGTTTTCTCTTTTCCTGCTCTCTTGGGCCAGACTCAGGACCAGGGATCCGTCCTGGGGGCCCACGTGACGTGGCGGGAGCCACACCCCGGTCGACTGTGTGCGGGGCAGCTCCTCACCCGCTGTACTGTCCCCTGGCCCTGGTGTCCCTTTCCCCGTCTTCTCTCTGGCTTTGCACCCGGGGAGCTGTGCTGGGTGGAGCCAGCACCCCCCGTCACCGTCCTGGTGTTTCAGACCTTCCCACACGCATGGCGGAGCCCGGGGAGCTGTGCTGGGTGGAGCCGGCACCCCTGTCGCCGTCCTGGTGTTTCAGACCTTCCCACACGCATGGCGGTGCCCGGGGAGCTGTGCTGGGTGGAGCCGGCACCCCTCACGCCGTCCTGGTGTTTCAGACCTCCCCAGTAGACTCGTGAAACTCTCCCGGGTCACAGTGCTTGTGGGGAATGCAGACGGACAGACGGACGAGCCGTGCTGAAGCCCTGGGCCGGGCACCAGCCCTGTGGAGAAACACGCAGCTGGGCACGAGGCCCAGGGTGCAGCCGGCGCTCACCTCCTCCCCTCGCCCCTCCCCAGCCTCTGCGCCCAGTTTCGCCCAGACGCCCATGAAGCAGCTGCTGCAGGTGCACGAGGGCAGCGAGGTCACTGTGTCCTGCCAGCCGGGGGCCGCCCCTCGGCCCCGCATCTCCTGGAAGAAGGGGCCCCACAGCCTGCGGGAGGGCCACAGGTAGGACGCGTGGGCTGCCCCCTCCCTGTCACCCGGTGTCACCTGTCACACGTGTCCCTGTGCCCTCCCAGTGTCACCTGTCACCCGGTGTCACCCTGTCACCTGGTGTCATCTGCATGCATGGGCGTGGGAGCACTGTGCGTGTGGATGTGGGAGCACTGTGAGTGTGGACGTGGGAGGACTGTGTGTGGGGACGTGGGAGGACTCTGTGCGGATGTAGGAGCACTGTGCGTGGACGTGGGAGCACTGTGCATGGACGTAGGAGCACTGTGCATGGACGTAGGAGCACTGTGCATGGACGTGGGAGGACTGTGCCTCCCCGTGGCCCACGTGACGCCTGCACGGCCCCTCCCGGCGGTGCCACCCGGGCTGGTGCGGCTTCCTCCCTCCTCTCCTCGGCTCACTCTGCCACACGGCCTGTGGCTCCTGGAAGTGCCCGCGGCAGGTGCCACCCCTGAGCCTCTCCCGTGCCGGAACGTGGGCCCGGCTCTGCCTGTTCACCGTCAGGCACTCCAGCGTTGGGTGCTGGGACGCGTGACCAGCAGGGCTCCGGCCATCTCAGCTGGGCCGGGCCAGTCCCCCAGGGCCCTGGGCCCGCCCGAGTTCTCTCAAGGTTTGGGTCAGCTCAGGGGCCCTCGGGCTTCCCCGCTGGGGGTCTGAAGGCTCCTCACTCCCCAGCACGTGGCCGAGGTGTGACCTCGCTAGCCCCCAGGGCCCCCAGCTCGGAGACGTTCACGGCGCAGAGACAGGGGCTCGAGTGGGTGCGAGGGTGGGGTGCTCCCCAGTCCCAGAGGGGCTCCCCGTGCGAGTTTCCCGCCGGTTTCCCTGGCCCCGGGACGCCGAGGCGGGTGCGTCCTGCCTTGAGCGGGGCCGAGCACGACTCCAGAGCCCGTCTGCGGTCACGGCTCTGCAGCTGTGCCCCCTCTGCCTCCCCAGAGTCCGGTTCCTCGAGGACGGAGCACTCAGGATCGCCAACGTGACCCGGGCGGACGCCGGCGCCTACACCTGCACGGCAGAAAACCAGTTTGGGAAGGCGAACGGCACGACCCGGCTGGTGGTCACCGGTAGGCCCGGTGCTCGGCACAGAGGGGTGGGGGGCGTCCCCGTGGGCGGAGGCGGCCAGTGCTGCCACTGAGACCACCCGGGGACGCTGGCCGGTGCCAGGGCTGTGCCGCGCCGCCTGCGTCTCGGGCCATGGGTGGCAGGGCTGCCCTCCGTGTGCGTGTTCACCGTCAGACACCCCAGCGCTGGGAGCTGGGGACGGGCGCTGAGGAGCACTCTCGCTGCGTTTCACGGGCCCGAGGTCGTCTGGCGCCTGGCAGACCCCTCGTGCTCAGCTGCCCAGGAACGGGGAGGCCCCCGGGAATGGCCTCAGGCCGACTAAGGAGTCGGGGCTCGGAGGGGGGGCCTGCGGGGACGGTGTCGCAGCAAAGCTGAGGGGCTCGGGGGAACGGCAAGTGGCAGGGCCTGACTTCGCCCGGGGTCCCAGGACGGCTCTGGGCTGGGGGTACCCGAGGGTCTCGGCTGGGAGGTCTGAGCGGCCGTGGACGCAGGGTGGGAGTTGCCTGAGGGCCCCCGGCAGGGCGGGAGCCAGCTCGGCCCCGAGACCCTCACCGAGGCGGAGAGCAGCCCCTTCGGCCCCAGAGGGGCGGAGCCTTGGGGACAGGCCCGGCTAGGGCTGGGGGCAGAGGGAGCGGCCAGGCCTGCGCAGGGGGTCTCAGCACGGGAAGGCGGGAGCCAGGGTTAAGTAACAGACTTTCCTGGGCGTCTGCAGCCTCCACCCCCGCCCCGGACCCTCAGCCCCCCAGACCCTCCTGCACGCGGCACGTCAGACGGGGACACGGGACGACCCCGAGCTCGTCTCTGCTGCCCGCCAGTGGACATGCCGCCTTTCCTCCCAGAGCCCACCCAGGGAGGCCATCGCTGTGGCCCAGAGACAACTCAGTGTGCCCTGCCCCCTGCCCGAGAGACACAGTGCTCCCCACACGCCCCAGAGACACTCAGAGACCCCACACGCCCAGAGACACTCAGAGACCCCCACACGCCCCAGAGACACTGAGAGACCCCCACACGCCCCAGAGACACTCAGAGACCCCCACATGGAGCAGAGACACTCAGAGACCCCACACACCCAGAGACACTCAGAGACCCCACACACCCAGAGACACTCAGAGACCCCACACGCCCCAGAGACACTGAGAGACCCCCACATGGAGCAGAGACACTCAGAGACCCCCACACGCCCAGAGACACTCAGAGACCCCCACATGGAGCAGAGACACTCAGAGACCCCACACACCCAGAGACACTCAGAGACCCCACACGCCCCAGAGACACTCAGAGACCCCACACGCCCCAGAGACACTCAGAGACCCCCACATGGAGCAGAGACACTCAGAGACCCCACACACCCAGAGACACTCAGAGACCCCACACACCCAGAGACACTCAGAGACCCCCACACGCCCCAGAGACACTCAGAGACCCCACACGCCCAGAGACACTCAGAGACCCCACACACCCAGAGACACTCAGAGACCCCACACGCCCCAGAGACACTCAGAGACCCCCACACGCCCAGAGACACTCAGAGACCCCACACACCCAGAGACACTCAGAGACCCCACACACCCAGAGACACTCAGAGACCCCACACGCCCCAGAGACACTCAGAGACCCCACACGCCCAGAGACACTCAGAGACCCCACATGCCCCAGAGACACTGAGAGACCCCACACACCCAGAGACACTCAGAGACCCCACACACCCAGAGACACTCAGAGACCCCACACGCCCCAGAGACACTCAGAGACCCCACACGCCCAGAGACACTCAGAGACCCCACACGCCCAGAGACACTCAGAGACCCCACACGCCCAGAGACACTCAGAGACCCCCACACGCCCCAGAGACGCTCAGAGACCCCCACGCCCCAGAGACACTCAGAGACCCCCACACGCCCCAGAGACGCTCAGAGACCCCACACGCCCAGAGACACTCAGAGACCCCCACATGCCCCAGAGACATTCAGAGACCCCCACGCCCCAGAGACACTCAGAGACCCCCACACGCCCCAGAGACGCTCAGAGACCCCACACGCCCAGAGACACTCAGAGACCCCCACACGCCCCAGAGACACTCAGAGACCCCACACGCCCAGAGACACTCAGAGACCCCCACACGCCCCAGAGACACTCAGAGACCCCCACACGCCCAGAGACACTCAGAGATCCCCACACGCCCAGAGACACTCAGAGATCCCCACACGCCCAGAGACACTCAGAGACCCCCACACACCCAGAGACACTCAGAGACCCCCACACGCCCAGAGACACTCAGAGACCCCAGACACCCTGGAGACTCAGAGACCCCACACGGAGCAGAGACACTCAGAGACCCCACACGCCCAGAGAGACAGAGACGGGCACTGGGCGCCCTGAGAGAGGTGGTCTCCATCAGGGCGCCCCACGGCCTTCTCTCCGCACAGAACCAACGCGCATGACGGTGGCGCCCGCCAGCCTGGACGTGTCGGTGGGCGAGAGCCTGGTCCTGCCCTGCCAGGTCCGGCACGACCCCCAGCTGCACCCCGCCTTCTCCTGGTACTTCGACGGGGAGCCCGCCGGCTTCCAGAAGGACTCGGCGCACCTGGAGAGAGTGGGTGGGGTGAGTGCGTGGGGGGTGGGGCGGGGGCACCGGCTCTGTGTGGGGCGGCTCCGAGGTCTCCAGCCCGTCCAGCCCCGGGGGCCGTCGCCAGTGGTCCCTCTGTCACGAGTGTGGGCCTTCTCCCTTTCTTTCTTTAAACAAAACTGACATCGAGTGTGTTTCCAGACCACGGTTCCTTGAACGTAGAAGCTGACTATGTGTCTGTATTTCTTCTTTCTTTATTTAAATTACCCACCATAGAATCACAAAGTTACTCGTGACCGGGCTCGGCACACGGTGTTCCTACCCCAGCCCCTTCCCCAGTGCCCTCCTGCCCCGTGACGCGCCCTGTGCCCGCTCCCCAGCCTGCCCCGGGAGCGGCCCTTTCTCTGAGACCACTCGGGCTCGCTGGGTTTACGGCGCTGCAGCTCACGGGTTCCACGCCCAGGGCTTGGCCAGCTCTCAGCCCCGCCCCTCCCACAGACTCGCCAGCCGGGCCTCGCCCCTCCCTGGCCTACCCTGGCCCCAGGTGGCCTGTTTCCTGGGAAAACCAAGTCTTGTGGTTTCCGTGTCTTTGGGTCCTGTGGTGCCCCACTGTTACGTTTCTTTATATCTGCAGAGGAGAGGTTGGTCTGTGCCGTGTGTGTGTGTGTGTGTGTGTGTGTGTGTGTGAGAGAGAGAGAGAGAGAGAGAGAGAGAGAGAGAGAGAAACTCAGTTCCTTCAGCATGTTACTCGGTTTTATCTTTCCTTATGGCCGAGTAATATTTCACTCTATATATGCACCACGGTTTCCTTCTCCAATCATGGACATTCGGGTTGTTTCCAGGTTTTGGCAGATTTTGGCAGTGCATGCCGAGTGCCAGAGCTGACCCTGGTGGGCTGCACGCAAGGCCAAACCCATATCTGTGTCTACTATGGTGTGGTCCTTCTACACGGAAACTTTTTAAATTTTATATTGTCTCACTTGTTTTTTTTTTTCTGTTGTGGAATTAGATCTTTGAAAATACAACGTTTGGGTCCAAATCCTCAATCATTCTGCCTATGTTTTTCAATATATTTTATAGAATCTGGTCTAATCTTCGGGCCTTTGGCCCACTTGAACTGACTTTTGAAAACGGTGCAAGACATGAATCCAGATTCTTTTTTTTTTTTTTTTGCTGTAGCTATCCAGTTTTTCCAGTACCATTTGTCAAAGAGACCATCATTACTCTACTTTATGGGCCTGGTTCTTTGTTGTAAATGAGTTTTTGATAAAGCTGGGGGTTTATCACTGAATTCTCATGTCTAAACCATTAGGCTCACAATCTATCCTTATTTCAGTACCATGCTGTTTTTATTACTAGATAGTTTCAAGTAAAGAAATACAATGCCTCCCATTTCCTAATTTCTCAAAAAAGGCTTTGGGTTATTGGAGTATTTCACGCTTCCATTCAAACTTGGCCATTCTAAGTCCTTGAAAAATGTCATAGGAATTTTGAGAGAAATTGCATTGAATCTACACTACAGTTTAGGTGGGATGGTCATTTTCACACTGCTGTTTCTCTCGATTCATGAACATGTGTCTATTTCTTATATTCATTTCTTTGGGTGGGGTTCACACCTGGTGATGATAGGGTTACTCCTGGTCTGCACTCAAGAATTACCCTTGTGGTCCTCAGGGGGCCAGATGGGCTACCGGGGAGTAACCCTCAGCCAGGCAAGGGCTCCCCGCACTGTGCTGCCACTCTGCCTCCTTGGCTCATTTTTAGAATTTATTTTATTTTATCTTTATAAATCAGCTCACAGTATTTGATTATAAATGTAATATTAAATGATATTTGAACAGAATCTCACCACCATGACACCTTCCCACCACCATGTTTTGGATATTTCCATCCCAAACCCCAACCCCTGCCCCCAAAGCAGAACCGAAATAATTTATTTTGCATTGTTTGTTATGAATAATCTGCTGAAAGTGATCCAAGAGAAGTTCTCTTAGAGGAAAGTGTGTGAGTATTGCTGTATTTCACACAGGAGTCATCAGGCCCTTCTATAAGGGATTACTAGCATGCTGTTAAAGGCTGATTGTCCTCCACTTTAAGCCCCATCAAATGTGGTACCCATGGACGATGAGTGGTGTGAGGTGTGCGGCCGCACGGTCCAGGAATACGTTCACTCATGGGTGAGGCTCGGCCGAGCGGGTGGAGAGTGGCCGTGAGCATGGCCGTGGTTGAGTTATGGAGGGTTTCGGCTGGTGGGGCTGACTCCCTGGGGGCAGGGAAGGGACTCACCCCCAACCCCGGGTTTCCCCTGGATAAAACAGCCTGGCGGGGGGTCTGGAGGCCTGGCTATGGCGTATCCTGACCCCACATTTCCTAAGTGACTGTAGTTCACAGGGTAAAAACCTTCCGCCTCTTGGTAAGTTGGTTCCTAGTGTGTGATGATTTGGGACATGGTTTTGATGGGGGTGATCTCTTTGGTCCTTTCTCTTCTAGCCTGCTCTTCGCATAGAGGAATGCAACAGATTTCTGTGCGTGTTTAGAGCCTGCTTCTGTGCCATGCTGGTTTGTTGTTTGTAAATATTGTCCGTGTGTTGGAGTGCGGAGTCGACCACCTCTCAAGGACAGAGAATAGCCGATAACGCAAATCACGTAGCGAGGCTTAGTGCTCCAGCTAGCTGGGGTCCGAGTGTCCGCCCGACGCAGCGGGCTTCAGCAAGGACCCCGGCACTAGGCTCAGCAAGTTCTTGTACTTTCATTTTGGCAAGGCAGCATCACTCCGTGATCTCTATTACCTGCAGAGCACACCTCTATTTTGTTGTTGTTTTGGCCTGAAACATCCAGCCCACCTCCCTGACAGTTGTATCCCGGAGACCTAATCTCATCCCGGGATGTAATTTTTGACACAAGCATCTAGTTTTTCTGCTTTTCTTGTTCCTGGAAGGAGCCTGGGTCACTCAGAAGGCCAGAGACCCCGTCACGGCGGTTCTCCGGCTAAGTGGGTCCCAACAGGTGGAATCCTGGGGGTCTTACATGTATATTTTCATGTAATCTGCAGTAAAAAATTCGATGCTACCAATAAGATGCCAGTTGAGAACTCTGAGTGTTTATAGTAGGAAGGCAGGGGAGGAATAGGATGAGAAAAATTAAAGACGTTCTCAAGAGTACGGAGCATTCCCAGAGGCTCTTTGCCGACGCAAGGAATTCTGGGTCTGGCTGGAATTAAAACCCTGTGATCTTAGCAGTCTCATGCTGAAGCACATTTCCTTCTCTTTTGAACTGTTGTCTTTGTCTCAGTTTCCCCGTCTGTGGGAATGACGCCTGCTTCGGAGATTCTCTTGGAAGCAGCAGGTGGCTCAGGTGATGCTCTGACCGCCAGCCCCCTCAGCCCTGAGCGGGATGCTCCCCGCGTATCCCAGGGAGCCCTCGTGAACTCGGCTACCCTCGGCGGACTAGGGGAGCATCTGCTGCCCATGTTCCTTCTCACACTTCTACCTTGATTAAAAAAAAACACACACCAAACAGATGGCTGGGGAGTGATGCCTCATTATCACCAACCTGTCCTTTCTCTGATTAATAATTAGGCTGAGTTCCTTCATTTGCTTATTATTAATTTGGATATTAAATAAAGACTTAGCATTTCAATTTCTCTGAGTCAGTGAAATTGGGAGCTTAATACTGACTTCTGTTTAAAGCAAGATTTCTTCTGCATAAAGAAAGAAAAACTGCCCTTTTTCCACTAGAGAAATTCACCAAAGCCCAGCTGCTGTCTTAGAGAAAAATCTTCAGAATCATTGTTATCAGCTGGCGTTAGCAATGACTCCCAAACTGTGCTAAAACAAAATCTGAGTTTCTCTCAGTCTTCATCAGCCAAACGGGCCTCTCTTAGCCAGGCAGAGACACGGTGGGGGTGTCTGCGTCCGTCTGCCGCGTGTTCCGGGAGCACGTTCTCCTGCACCGAGTCCCTCCGCCCCCCTTACGGCCGAAGAGCACTGTGAGTCCCTCCGCCCCCCTTACGGCCGAAGATGCTTGTGTGTTCTTGTCTTCTGCGGAAGACAAGAATTCAGGATTCCGCTTTATAGATTCGTGGTAGCTTTTATTTTCCGTTGCTCTGAGCCACGCCCAGCTGTAGTCGGGGCTCACTCCTGGGGGGGCCTGGGGCCCACCTGGGGTGCTGGGCTGGAGCCCGGCCGGCTGCCCTGGAGAGCAGGTGCCCCCTGCCATGCTCTCCTCCAGCCCAGGTTTCACACACTGGTGCTGGCGAAGAGCCCGAGTGAGTCGCTAAAAGTACCTCCTGGTGTGTTGACTTTTCAGTTCACTTCATTATATTAGTTGTTAAATAATTGTTTTTCATTTTTATGTAGTCAAAAATTCCAAATTCTCCTCCTAAGAGTTTTCCTCACCTTTGTTGACTAGAACATGCTGCAGTGGAGTCGGGGGAGGGGAGGGGAGTGGATTCATGATCACAGAGACGGCCGGTGGCAGGGTCAGACGGAGAGAGTCAAACCGCTAAAAGGTCAGGGAGGTGCTGCCTTGCTTCTCATCTTTCCCCGCAGGCCTTCCCATAGCTGCACTACCCACGTCTTGCGAGGGGCTTCTCCCTGGGGCAGTGTCTCGGTGGCTTGGAGGTGCTCTCGGGACAGTGCTCTCAGGACGAGGTGCTCGGGTGAGTCGGGTCCGGCAGAGCTGACACCCCAGGACAGCAGTACTGTGTTTGCTATTGTCTTCGATGCCTGCAGACCCCCGGCTTGTAGCAGATATTATCTACATCTTTGATTTTCAGATTGAAAACTTCTTATCACTTTAGATTTTTCTTTTGTTTTGAAATCACTTCCGACATTCATAATTTTTCATAATTATTAATTTAGAATTCACATTTGTGACCATCTGCCTTCCTCATTATTCCCTTAATGAAAACCTCATATTTCCTTAAGTTGCTGACAATTTACTTTTTAATTTCACAGATTCAGAACAGAATGAAAAAAGCTTGTATTGTTGAAAAATAAATGACTATGTTCTCTCCTTGGAAGTTTCCAAGTGAGAAGGAAGAAAGAACCCACTAAACACTTAGGAATTTCAGTTCATTACAAAAGCATCAGAAATGGAAAGGGTCAAAAAAAAAAAAGCAAAAGTTCTGACCACATTGTCCTTTGGTGTGAAGACAGGCTACGTGCTCTCTGGGATGAAAAAGAACCACCGACTCTCACCCCCTCCCAGTGCACATCGCCAACCAGCTCCCCGCCCAGGGTGCCCTCTTTCCCCAACCAGCCGTCTCCTATGTCATGGAACAAATGTTTCCTGACTTAACCTTCCTGTTACTTCCTCCTTTGTAAATATAAGTAGAAGGATATATACTTCGTCTTCTTTTTTAAATAAAACTGGGTTCATCAATACACCCTGTGTCAAAAAGAGGGTGAATCTAGTGAACCCAGTCATGAACAAATAACCGAATGAGAGAGAAAGTGGTACCCATTCTTCATAATATCAGCCTGTCCTCAAGCTAACAGTGATTTATAAACAGCTTTGTGACAAAATCATTTGCATGTCACACAACTGGACCCTTTAAAGTGGTTTTATTGAGTGACTTTAGTATAGCCACAATTTATAACCTTAGCACAACCAAGTTTTGAGTATTTTAATTCAAAAAGAGATACCCCACCTCTTTTTCATTTGTTTTTTTCTATTACTTCTTTTTTTTTCATTGAATCACTGTGAGATGCAGTTACAAAGCTTTCATGTTTGAGTTTCAGTCATACAATGATCGAACACCCACCCCTCCACCAGTGCACATTCTCCACCACCAATGTCCCCACCAATGTCCCCGGTGTCACCCCTCCCTTCCTAGCTCTCCCCCTGCCACTGTGGCAGACAATTTCCCCCATACTCTCTCTCTACTTTCTGGCATTATGGTTTGCAGTACAGATACTGAGAGGCAAACCTTTCTCTACTTGCGGGACACACCTCCCATTCCGGGCGATCCCTCCAACCATCATTGACTTAGTGATCCTTTCTCTATCCAGCTGTCTTCTGCACCCACTCATGAGGCAGGATTCCAACCACGGATCAATCTTCCTGGCCCTGTGTCCACTGTCCTTGGGTGTCAGTCTCATATTATGTTATTTTATATTCCACAAATGAGTGCACTCATTCTATGCCTGTCCCTCTCTTTCTGACTCATTTCACTTAGCATGATATTCTGTGTAAAACACAGAAATAAAAAGAAAGGGGCGCCATACCAGGGAGGTTGAATGGCGATGACGAGGCAGGTGAAGGAAGGAACGGAGCCAGATGGTTGGTCTCACCGCAGTTTATTCCCAACTTCTTTCTTCATTCTCCTCTGATTCTCCTCCTGCTTCTTCCTCCCCCATGCTACTTCATTCTCTCTCTCTCTCTGCTCCTCTGGAACTCGCCCCCAGCCCCCTCATCAGCCTCCTTAAATCCCTCCACCTCCGGGGCTGGGGCTTACACAATAGGTGTGGTTACAGCCAATAGGGGGTAAAGTTCTATCCCTTAGGGGGTGCTTTCACTAGGACAGAATCTCTTTCAGCAGGACATCCGCCCAAGAGCAGAATTCCATGGGTGTGTTTCTCCTCTCTTTGTCCGACTAACATATAAGTATTCATATTATAAATCATTTTGTATGGACATAACAAGAGACACATTAAGCTTATAGAATTGCTCTCCTGGGGTCATCTCAATCTCAGACTACAGTGCTCAGGCCAGATTAGTCTTTCCTAGCCCTAGCAGGGCCCTAGTCTCGTCGTTGCTTTTGGATCATGACATGACATGCCCATGACCAAGCTCTTAACATACAGTTAATCATTAGGCGCCTTGGCCAGGCCCATCTCGATGCCAGGGTAGCACATAACTCACCGCTTGCCCTGGGTCCGTCCCGTCCCCCGTTGGGACCCTGCTTTTGAGGGTGCTAGGAAGTAAGGCCAGCTGAGGCTTAAGTCTGGAAAGCAGATGCCCGGGAATGAATAATATTTGAAGCCAATTAAATCCCATGTTACCAAAGCATATTAATAAATGTCTTTCTTTGTCAATACAAAAAGGATATTGTTTTAAGGTAAATTATTCCAAAGACATAAGAGAGGAGAAAGACAATATTAACTTAAAGACAATATTAACTTACACTGTCCTAGCAAGGTCTGACCTTACAAATTAAGAGTTTGATTACAGGAAGAGCAGATAAACTGGGAAAAGTGGTTACAGATAAACAAAGGAATGGGAGTGACTCGGGAGCACTTTGATGGGCGTGACTGATATTCCTAAGCTCCTAGTGGGAAGGGGGAAAGGACAAACCAATGATATCCAACAATATTCCCCATGACCATTAATTTACAAGCAAATTTCATGACTTCATCTTTCCAAACAGCTGCATAGTATCCCATTGTATAGATGTACTAGAGTTTGGGTTGCTTCCAGATTCTGGCTATTGTGAACAGTGCTGCAATGAACATACAGGTGCAGATGTCATTTGTTCTGTGCTTTTTTGAACCCTTGGGATATATTCCCAGAAGTGGTATTTTGGGGTCCTATGGAAGCTCAATTTATAGCTTTTGAAGGACTGTCCATATTGTTTTCCAGAAAGGGTGGACTATTGGGCATTCCCACCAACAGTGAAGGAGCGTCCCTTTTCCCCCCATCCACACCAGCACTGGTTGCTTTTGTTCTTTTGAATGTGTGCCAGTCTCTGTGGTGTGAGATGGTATCTCACTATTGTTTTGATTTGCATCTCCCTGATGACTAGCCATGTGGAGCATTTTTTCATGTGCCTTTTGGCCATTTGTATTTCTTTTTTTTTTTTTTTTTTTTTTTGCTTTTTGGGTCACACCTGGCGATGCATAGGGGTTACTTCTGGCTCTGCACTCAGGAATTACCCCTGGCCATGCTCAGGCGACCAAATGGGATGCTGGGATTTGAACCCGGGTCGGCCGCGTGCAAGGCAAATGCCCTACCCGCTGTACTATCTCTCCAGCCCTGTATTTCTTTTTTGAGGCAACTTCTGTTCATTTCTTCTCCCCATTTCATTTTCTGATGGGGTTGGAGTTTTTTCTTGTATAATTCTACTGGTGTCTTGTATATCCTGGATGTAAACCCCTTGTCAGATGGGTACTGGACACCCCACCTCTCAGCCCCACCTCCCACTCCCCTCCTAGGCAAAACTGGATCCTTCTGGTCCTGTGTGTTTGACCGTGAAATATCTAGGCTGGACATTCCTGATGGATGGGATTCTGGAATGTGCAGTCTTTTGTGACTGACCTTTTTGTTAATCAATATTCTTTACAATTTAGGGCATGTTTGTTCTACAGAAAAATTCAGAGGGGGGCTGTGCCCCTGCTTCTGTGCCCACACACCTACAGCCCCATGTGGCCTGGCCACAGCGGATGCACCACCTGACAGCTCCCAGTTTGCCTGGCGGGCGCCCCCGTCCTCGGCACACGCCTGAGAGTGCGGCCACCACCCCCTGCACAGAGCGTCTGCTCTCTACAGTGCTCCACAGTTCAGCACATTCTCCAGCCGGGGAGTTTCCCGAGGGCCCAACAGGCCCACGCCTTTCTCTTAGGAACCACCTGTGACCTCAGGTGTCAATGTCTTGATGATCATATTTCCTTTTAGTACAGAATAACTCGCATCACACCCACTACAGAACGTGTGAGTCTTGTCAGGCATGAACAGAGATGCCATTAATGCTTCTGTGCCTGTGCCTGTAAAAAGACCTTTTAAAGGGTTTAAGCTGATTTCTGTGATCGGAGAGAAACCAGAGTGATGGGGCAGGGGCAGGGCTTCTCCTCAGCACAGCGCAGGGCCCCGAGCCTGACCTCGGCAACCCCAGAGCAGAGCCAGAGTAAGACTGGGCACCGCCGAGTGTGGCCCAAAATATAAAACAAAATAAAGTGATTAAGAAATGAAAGCCCTGGAGTAGGGAACAAGATTTCTGGGTTTTAATGAGAGTTCCTAGTTTGCTAAGAAACTGCCGCAAGCCTTCCGGTGCAACTTCAAGATTTTGCATTCCCTCGAGCGGTGGGTGGGACCCCCCGCTGCCTGAGTCCTTGTAGGTGTTGGTATTTCGCACCCTTGTCCCTTGCATAGGTCTGGTGGCTTGTCACTGTTCTCATTAGCAGTCTCCATGACATATGGTGGGGAGCGCATCTCCATATGCTTACTAGCTGCTACAGTCATTCTTTGGGGACGTGTCTGTTTAACACCTTAACCCCATGGCTACAATCTGCTAATTAAAGCCACACCCAGGTGTAAGTGTCTGGTGGTACCTGCAGCCATTGGCGGGTTCATTCGTTCTCTCCTGTTTTAATCAATGTTATTAAATTCCAGTGCTGAGTTTTAAGAGTTTTGTATGTTCTTTGGATAACAGAACTCTGTCAACTGTATCCTCTGCCCAAAAATATGCTGGCATCACACGTTTTGGCCAGTGGCATAACTCTTCAGCCTCCTGACATGGCCTTGCAGTGCAGATTTTTATTTTGAAGGTGCCGCACGCTGGTGGCGGCCTTGTGGATGCCGTCTCTGATGTGTCTGCAGAGCCACTGCAAGGTCGGGCCCCAAGGAGGCTTTCTCCAGTGCTGCACTGGGCGGGGGGGAGGGCGGGGGCACAGATACTCATTTTCTGTTAGAAAATGCTAGAATCCATCGTAGTTCGTTGTCTGAAGGTGTAAGGCCCGAGTCTGGATTCCTCTTAGTTTCCTTTCGTGTGTGGGTGTCCTGTTCCCGGAGGTTGTTGGAAGGTCGCCTGTGCTCGAGTATCACCTGTATTGTGTCAGAGGTCACTGTCCACTTGCTATTTCCTGGCCCTGCGCTGTCTCGCTGGCCAGTGTGCCGGCCCCTCACCGGCCAGTCATCTTCAGCTGGGCATCAGTGCTCCAGCACTTTCCCCTCACTCGTGAGTTAGCTCTCAGCCCCCGACCTCTCCACCGACATTTCAGATTCAGCTTTCAAGTATCAATAAAACACGTCCTGGGACTTGGACTGGCTCTGCACTGATTCTGTAGCTCGCGTTGGGAAGAACTGCTGAGTGGACCAGGTCATCTTGCCCTGTCTGTTTGATAACATGATTACCTCTTTGTATTAGACAGTGTGATAAGACTGACTCTCTCTTTCGCTCCTCTCTGATACCCTTCATCAGAGCTCCATCATTTTCTTCTGCTAGCTGAATATATATTGACTGATAAATAAGTATTTGGGGGACACCCATATAAGTATTAATGTGTGATTACTTCTAAATTCATGTTTAAAACTTATTCAGTGCTGTTATGTAGGGAAGTCATTGGCTTCTGTATATCGGACTCTATCCTGGGAACTTCCTGTAATCACTCGTTAGGTTTCTGGGAAATTTTTTGGATGATTTTTCTCAGAGATTGTACTATCACTGGAGAAAATAGGCAGGGACAGTCATTTCTTCTCAAACTATGACTCTGTATCCCTTTCCTTTTGTGTTGCTTCCCCAGGGTGTCTGTGCAGGAGTGAAAGGGACCCTCCTCCAGCTGATCCTGGTCTTGGCCCGGAACGTTCCATTTTCTGACCATTGTGCGTTACTCAGCTGTGGAATCTCGGTAGATGCTCTTTGCCAAGTTGAGGACGTTCTATCCAGCCTTGGCTTGTTGATAGTTTTTCTTATCAGGAAGAGGTCTTGATTTTTTGTTTGTCTTGTTTTCGCTGGGGCCACACCTGGCAGTACTCAGGGCTCACTCCTGCCTCTGGGCTCAGGACACTCCTGAAAGGCCTGCGGGCCAGCTGAAGTCCGGGGGTCAAACCTGGGTTGGTCTGTGCAAAGCAAGTGCCCTCCCGCGGCACTATCACTCGGGCACCCAGGATGTTGGCTTTTTAACTTATTCTTTACCAAGTTACTGTGAATTACGAAGTGTGAACTACACACACTGTGTGAATGCAGGCGTGCGGTGCTCCTACACCCGCCCTGTCTCCAGTGCTCTCTGCCCCCGGCTCCCCACCTGCCTGTCTCTGTGGGGGCACCTTTGCCTTACTCTTCTTTTAGGCTCTGTGGTTTACAAGGGTGTTGATGTTTTTACAGTCTTTTTCTGCATTAATTACGATGATGCGCGGCTTTCTCTTTTCTACTGTTGTGAATATAATAAATATAACAGTAATTATATTCACTGATTAAATATAATAGTATTCTCATTTAAGTAAATGCACTTATTTGTTCAGCAATATATTACTTACTTAAATAAATATATTTACTATATTTAATATAATACACATTATATTACAATTATAGTTAAGTTAATCCTATAATGCATCTGCTTTATTATAATGTATAAATATATTTATACCATATAAATTTAAATATAAACATATTTACTATTGTAAATATAATGTTGTAGATGTTCTAAATCATTACATTTAATTATTTCAAAATGTTAATCTATTATTGAATAACTGAAAGAAACCCTACTTGAACATACTGTATGATTTTTGATACTTTATTAGAGTCAATTTACTAAAACTTTATGATGGATTTTTTGCACTTATACTCTCGAAAGATATTAGCCTGCAATTTTCTCTTCTTGGAATGTCTTTCGGTGTCATCACTGAGGTAAAGCTGGCTTCATAAAAAGAAATTAGGTCATATTTTCTTTGCTTCTAGTTTCTGAAATTACTAGGAATTGCTATCATTTCTCCGCTAAATGCTCACTACAATTTACAAATGTATCTCTCTGAGCCTGTCTTTTTGATTTGGAGAGAGTTACTAATTATTGATTCAATTTATATAATAGCACAAGCCTTTTCACTTTGTGTATTTTTGAATGTGTTTTGACAGCTTTTATCCAGGTTCTTAAATTTATAGACTTATATTTGTCTGTAGTAATTTTTTATTATCCTTTTAAATTTTTGGACTCTCTACGTTAACCTATTCATTTTTATATTAATAATTTGTTTTCTTTCTATTTTTTTAAGTATCCTGACAGGGGCTATCTAATTTTATTGATTTTTTAAAGTTTATTATGATTATTTTGTTAAGTTTTATTAAAGAGTGATAATTCACAAAGTTACTGATAGTTGTGTTTCAGGACAGTGGTTCAACACCAATCCCTCCCCCAGAGCCAACCTCCCCCCAGTGTTCCCGGCCCCCCCTCATCACTCCACCCACCTGTCAGCTTCAGAGATACGTCACAAAGTTTCAGGGGTTGCCACTTGGATCTCCTGCTTCCTGTTCCGCTGAGTCTGGGGCTCTGGCTCTACCCGCCTCTCCCACCACCTGGCGCCTGCTCACCCGTTACTGCCTGTCACCTTATTCCCCCACTGATTTCTTACCTCCTTTGTCTAACTACTGGGGTCAAGGATGATTTTATTGATATTTTAAAGAACAGTTTTCTGTTTTCACTTTTTTGTTGAATAATAGAATTTATTTTATTAGTTTATGTTTTACATTTTTAATTACCGTCTTCTTACTGGGACTTAATTTGCTCTTTTTCCTGGGTTGCTGAGCAGGAAACTTAGATCACTGCTTTCTGTTCGAACGTGTCTGACGTGTCTGCTCCCCCCGGGCACGACTCTGCAGCCCACCGACTTTATAAGCTGCCCTTGACTTCTCCGTGTGTCTGCTTTCGCCGGAGGGTCCCTGTGACCTCCTGTTCCTTGAGGGTGTCCTGCTCCCTTTCCGCTGCTGGTGCCTGCCGGCCCACTGGGGTCCACGGCCAGACCCCGGGCACTGTTCTGAGCTGGGGTCCACGGCCAGACCCCGGGCACTGTTCTGAGCTGGGGTCCACGGCCAGACCCCGGGCACTGTTCTGAGCTGGGGTCCACGGCCAGACCCCGGGCACTGTTCTGAGCTGGGGTCCACGGCCAGACCCCGGGCACTGTTCTGAGCGGGGGTCCACGGCCAGACCCCGGGCACTGTTCTGAGCTGGGGTCCACGGCCAGACCTCGGGCACTGTTCTGAGCTGGTTGAGGGTCGGCCCACCTGCTGTGTGCTCTGTCTTGTCAGGGTGCCACGCGTGTGAGAAGGCGTGGCCTGCTGCTACTGGTCAGGGCAGTACACAGGACTAACTGGTCACACCGCGGGTTAGTAGCGGTGTCCACCCCGCTGTGCTGACCCTGCTTCTCCCTGGTGGGGCTGTTTTGACAGAAGGGCGTCAGGTTTTCTAGCTGTGATGGTGGATGCGTCTCTTGCCCCTGGCAGCTCTTTCCGCTTTGGCACTTGGTGTTAGACACGTGCACCCCTGGAGCACTGGCCCCTCTGTCAGATGACCTCTCTGTCTCTGTCCAGTTCGTCCCACTTCCTTTCATTAGGCTCAGCACAGCATATTTCTCTCATCAAGTAAGTTTTAGTCTATGTTTATATGTAAGGGGGTCTTGTAGACAGCGTGTCGTAGACTCCTGTGCTTTTTCAAGTACACACTATGACCGTCTTTGCCTTTTAATCGGACCTTTGATAGGTAATGTGAATGTTGATGAAGGTGGAATAAGATAATTTTGTTTTCTAGTTCTTGTGAATATTCCTTGTTCTCTGTATTTGTTGGAAGAGAGCGTATTCCAAGCAATAGCAGAATTTTCTTAATTTCTTGCTGGCACTCGTTGAGTCATTCCGTATGCTTCCTGTACATGTATACCTATATGTAAAATGAAATAAATTGATATTATTGTCTGTTGGATAAGTAAGAATAAGAACAACAAGGTTTGACTTACCTCCACTATGTGGCTAAAGCTTTTCCTTTCCTGTCCTCGCTGTCTTTCTTCTCCAGGTGGCTGACCCGTCGTGCCCTCGGGAGGTCTTCTGGCAGGACCCCCCACCACGTTGCCCGTGTCTTGTTCCCTACCCCTCTCTGTGAGGGGTCACTTCACGGACACAGAGTGGAGCTGGTCTCGCCCTCTGAGGTGGAGCCTCCCCTGTGCCCTCCCGCTGGCTCCCAAGGGGAGCAGGTGCCCATCTCTGTTCTGGGCAGGTAGGAGTGCGAGGGAGACTCCCCTTGGCTGGGGTCAGTATTTCTTTATGTTCGACTTTCTCTGCGGCCTGAGTTGTTTGCCTTCAGGGGGGTTTACTGTAACTGTGTCGGTTTGTGATTACCTGTGGTCACCACTTCATGCCTGACTGGCGCTTCCTTCCTTCTACTTCGGCCGTCACCATTGCAACGTGCTGTAGTGCTGGCACCTGACCCATGGTCCCTGGACTTTCTCTTCTCTCTCGTCAGCCTTTTGCTCTTTCTCTTTCAGTTTGGGAAACTGGGATTTTGCCTCCTTGCCCTGCAATGGCTGTCTCAGCCCTAAGGTTTCCATTTCTGTTCTGGAGGTTTTAAACTCTAACCACTTCTTTAATTTTCATGTTTCCACGGTATTGCTTTTTTTTTCCAATCAGGTACTTGTTGTAAATTTCATAATTGTAAAAAAATCCCTGACTCCGTAACTCAAACATCCCTACCTAGCAGGTAGACTGGTGCTATTTCCTGGAGCCCTGGCTTTGTCACTTGGTCATTTTGTGGAGATGCCAGTATGATCTTACTAATGAATGGAGCAGCAGAGAGGAGGTCGTTAGGGTTACACGGGGAGGAGCGGCTGCTGAAGTGCTTCCTATCCCGACTCCTCCCGGCTCAACATCCTTCCCACTCTGAGTAGTTTCTGTCTCAATTCCTTCCTGTGTGGGTCCTTCCTGTTCTGGATCCTTCCTGTTCTGGGCCCTTCCTGTTCTGGATCCTTCCTGTTCTGGATTCTTCCTGTTCTGGGTCCTTCCTGTGTGGATCCTTCCTGTTCTGGGCCCTTCCTGTTCTGGGTCCTTCCTGTGTGGATCCTTCCTGTTCTGGGTCCTTCCTTTTCTGGGCCCTTCCTGTTCTGGATCCTTCCTGTTCTGGGCCCTTCCTGTTCTGGATCCTTCCTGTTCTGGGTCCTTCCTGTTCTGGATCCTTCCTGTTCTGGATCCTTCCTGCTCTGGGTCCTTCCTGTGTGGATCCTTCCTGTTCTGGGTCCTTCCTGTGTGGATCCTTCCTGTTCTGGATCCTTCCTGTTCTGGATCCTTCTTGTTCTGGATCCTTCCTGTTCTGGGTCCTTCCTGTTCTGGATCCTTCCTGTTCTGGATCCTTCCTGTTCTGGATCCTTCCTGTTCTGGGTCCTTCCTGTTCTGGATCCTTCCTGTTCTGGGTCCTTCCTGTTCTGGATCCTTCCTGTTCTGGATCCTTCTTGTTCTGGGTCCTTCCTGTGTGGATCCTTCCTGTGTGGATCCTTCCTGCTCTGGGTCCTTCCTGTTCTGGATCCTTCCTGTTCTGGATCTTTCCTGTTCTGGATCCTTCCTGTTCTGGGTCCTTCCTGTGTGGATCCTTCCTGTTCTGGGCCCTTCCTGTTCTGGGTCCTTCCTGTGTGGATCCTTCCTGTTCTGGGTCCTTCCTGTTCTGGATCCTTCCTGTTCTGGGTCCTTCCTGTGTGGATCCTTCCTGTTCTGGGCCCTTCCTGTTCTGGGTCCTTCCTGTGTGGATCCTTCCTGTTCTGGGTCCTTCCTGTTCTGGATCCTTCCTGTTCTGGATCCTTCTTGTTCTGGGTCCTTCCTGTTCTGGGTCCTTCCTGTTTTGGATCCTTCCTGTTCTGGGTCCTTCCTGTCTGAGTCCTTCTGGTATGGGTCCTTCCTATTCTGGTTTCTTTCCGTTCGGGGTCCTTCCTTCTGGGATCCTTTCTGTTCTCGTTCCTTCCTGCTCAGGCCTTGCTGTCTTGGATTTTTCTCTCCAAATTTGGGGTGCATCTCTTGGCTGCCACACTTCCTGCCAGTTGAATTTCTGTGTCCTCTTAGCCGTTGTCAGCCTGGACATAAACCCACTGACATTTGACCTGTCCTAAAGGCCTGTGGAATAAGGCTTTGCCGGATGATTTATCTCTTTATTTCTGCATTGTGATTGTTCATGCTGTCTTCGATTTTATGTTCCCACTCAGAGAGAACATTATTCTACCTTGTAAGACATCATATTTAATTATACTGTTTAATTGACCTGGACTTGAGCAAGCACATGAGGAATAAGTGGTTCATTTGGATCTATTTAACATTAGAGTCTAAACTCAGAGATTTTGGTCTTTTTTATGATAGTAAACACATTTTCAAAACCATTTTTTCTTTACTGACTTTAAAATGTAGCTCCTGCTGCTTGCCAGATAAAAGTTCCAGTAAAGCCTTATATCACCTCAAGCACGGTGTCTCTCTCTCCGTGAGATGTGGAGGTGCCGGATGGACACTGGCCTGAGGGGTCCTGTAGAGCAGGTCATGCCCAGGAAGGCTGGGCCTTGGGGCTGTCAAGGACAGGGTTCCCTCGCACTCCCGACCTGCACGCGTCCAGACCAGGTGGCCTGTTTGCACACCTGGGTTTGGCCCCCGTTCAGGGAGGTGCACAGTCCTGCTGATGGGCTGCAGGTACAGCTGGACTTGTGCTGAGGCTGCGGTGACTGTGCAGGTAGATAGGGAGCCAGGTGGCTCCTCTCGGCCAACTAAGGAGCAAGTGTGGGAGGATGAGCTCGTGGCAGGGCTCCCCCGAGTCAGAGGAGGCTCCCGCCCCTCCCCCAAGGCAGCACCCCCCACAGCACCCCTGCAGACTCAGGGGAGAGTGGCTCAGGGTTCCACACACAGCACCCGCAGACCCAGGTCCCTGAGCTCGTGCTGACAGCCGGCTTCTAGGAGGATCTGTGGTGTTACGAGCACATTATGGGGCAAGCCACGACAGCAAGCACAAAACAATGAAAAGGTGTACTGTTGTCAAGGAGCAATCATGAGCCCAAAGTCATTTTGTTTTTCTGTAAAAAACCTTTTATTCTGAGAATCATCAGGGTTTCCGAGGCATTGGGAGAGACTGCACTGCCTCTTATTTATCTGAATTATTTTATAGTGCAAAAATAATGACAAACTTGTTTCTAAGTATGTCAAAATGTTAGATGCGATTTTATATAAGTATGTTGAGAAATAATCTGTCACTTTACCACATTTTATTTAATTATATTGGATAATCCTGACACTCCTTTCCTTTCATCACAATTAATTATTCTAACTGCTAACTGAAAATTTGATAGAGGTGAGAGTCATTTGTAAAGTGACACTTCCCTTAGGGGTTTCCTCCTCCAATCTCTTACTTGGGGGCACATCCCCTGGTGTTCTGGGGTGTGCACTCCTGGCTCTGTACTCAGGAGTTTTTCCTGGTGGCTCAGGAACCACATGGATGCTGGGGATAAGACCCAGAATGTCTGTGTACAAGGCACAGCCCTACCCAATGTACTATTTCTTCAGCCCCTTCCTTTTCCAGTCTTTAAAAGACTTCTCATTTATTGAAGTAACATTTGTTTTCAAATATGTAAAAGTTTCTGTTTCTGGGATGTAGGGTCATCACACACTTTACCAAGGTGCCTGAATTTTGGCATCCACAGAACACTTTCTTTCCATAATTCTTGCCTGTGGGAGCCACAGCACCGTGTTCAGAGCCGAGTCCTTTTCCTGCTTCCTGGTTCCAGGAGAGGTGAGGTCGTCAGTATTTGCTCCCTCTGACTACGTTGCTTCCTACAACCCCTCCAGTTCCCCTGAAGTTGCAGCAAGAGGCAAGCTTTCTGCTTCTCACCTGCCTTGCCTTCTGGATGAACCCCATGAGGGTGCACCACATCCTCCTCACCACTCATCTGCTCCTGGCCTCTCAGACTCTTTCCAGATCTTTGCCCCGTGAACAGCTCTACAGTACATGGGGGTTTGCTACCGCATTTTCTTCTCTCTTTCTTTTTAACATTTTGGGCCACACCCAGGGATGCTCGGGCTTACTCCTCGCTCTGGGCACAGAGATTTCTTCTTGTAGTACTTGGGAGCCATGTATGCTGCTGGGGATTGAATCAGGATTGGCTGCTTGCAAGGTAACACCATAACCCCTGCCCTATCTCCCCAGCCCTTTTGTTCCCTTTTTGAAAACATCTGGAAGATTCTATTGCATCCTGAAAATAAATTATAGGTTTTTCTGACTATCAGAACTTTTGGTTAAATTAATGATAAATGTTTAATGTTTACTTTTGGTTAAGTAAATTGTTTTATTTAGGAAAGAATGGAGGAGAGGGGGACATTCAGGGAGTAGAAGGAAGAAGTCACATATGCAGTCACATATGCACACAGAATGCAGTTCTGGATTCGAATGCCCCAAATGCTTTATTTAGGAAAAGAAATGAGAGTTTAGAGTCAGTCACATTATTAAACCGCTTCAACCCAAGGTCCCATAGTTGTGCCTAATAGTTGCTGTGTTTGGAGATCCCACGGGGACTTGTCCTATAGAAGGATGCGTGTATGTTGGCTTGTTTGAGAGCTGCACCCAGCAGTGCTCGGGGCTGACTGCTGGCTCTGTGCTCGGGGCTCAGTGAGCGACAGAATCAGCCTGTGCAGGCGGACTTCCTCACGGCGCAGGTGCTCCCATGCCAGGTGCTCCCTCCTGCCTGGCGTCTCGGGAGGGTCAGCCTTGGGATTCACACCCCCTCTCATGTCTTCCCCAGAGCTCATCAGGTGATCTGCTGATCAGGAATGCTCAGCTGAGACACAGCGGCCGGTACACGTGTGTGGTGCAGACGGAGGTGGACAGCGTCTCGTCCACTGCTGACCTCATAGTGAGAGGTAAGAGCCAGGTCCTGCTTCAGCTCCTGTTGGACCCGGAACTTCCTTCCAGGCAGAGGGCCTCGACCAGGCTGCAGATGGTCGTACTGCGTCCCTGTCTGTGCCCCCAGGATGCCAAGAGGGCTCTTCTGCAGGAAGAACAGAAGTGGGACCCTCTTGCCGCCCTCCGCCCTCACTTTCCTGCACCCCACCGCTGATCCGGAGGGTCTATGCTTGTCACTCAGAGACTGGGAGCATGAATGATGGTGTATGCGTGGGAGTGCATGTGTCTGCCTGTGTGCAGAGGCTGTGCACACGCGTGTGCTTGCCTGTGCACATGTCTGCACACTTTCACGTGCATTCACAGAGGTGTGTGAATGTGTTACTGCGTGTGCACACACGAGCATGTATGTGCATGTATGTATGAACATGTATGTATGTGCAGCTGGCTGTCCGACTGCTGTCCGAGGTCCTGATGCAGCGCTGCCCTTAGCCGGCCCTGAGCTGTCCGTGGTGCTGATGCAGCACCGGCGGCAGGGGTTGTGGTGGCTGCCCTGGCGCTGTCCGTGGTGCTGATCGATTGCTGGGCTCAGTGGGCAAGAGATAGCGCAAGGCTGCCGGGCTCAGGGCACCTGACAGCAAAAGGCAGCAACCCAGAGGCAGAGGTTCTGGGGCTGGACAGAGCAGGAAGCTTGATGAGCGAGACTTCCTGAGCCGCTCTCAGTCCTGGAGGGTTAGGGCTGGAAGTGCTGAGTTACGTCTGATTTACAGTCCAGAAACTGAAGTGTGGGGGGAAACGGGACTGGCCACTTCATTCCCTGGTAAGTGGCCTTCCCTCCAAGGGGTCAGTGAAGGGACCGCAGTCCCGTATACCACCCGTCATGGATTTGCCGCACTGTCTGCATCCTTCTCCTAGGCTCCCCGGGCCCCCCACAAAGTGTGACGGTCGATGAGATCACTGACACCACGGCACAGCTCTCTTGGAAGGAAGGCGCAGACAACCACAGCCCCGTCCTGTCGTATGCAGTGCAGGCACGCACGCCCTTCTCTGTGGGCTGGCAAGCCGCCACCACGGGTAAGGCAGGCAGCTGGGCTGGGGTCCAGGTCTGGCTCGGGCTGGACACTCACTCTCTGCTGTGCCGTTGTAGTGCCCAGGCTCATCGACGGGGACACACACACAGCCACTGTGGTCGAGTTAAACCCGTGGGTGGAGTACGAGTTCCGGGTGGTAGCCAGTAACAAACTCGGAGGCGGAGAGCCCAGTTCACCCTCAGAAAAAGTAAGGACTGAAGAGGCAGGTTAGTGTTGTGTTTTCTGAGTAATGGGCTCGGAGGTTTCCCGGGGTGTCCACTCCCATGCGCGGGGCTGGCCCTTACCCATGTCCTCACTTCCCAACTTGCCAGTGGCAGGAGCGGGCACCGGTCCGGGACGAGTCCCCAGGTGCTTCCTATGCTCGTGACACCTGCGGGAGGCAGAGCAGTGCCCCATTCCTCACTGTGTCGGGTGGGCCTGGAGCTGTCACGCAAGGTTTAATCGCTCCCTGGAAGTGGCCCTGTTCCGGGGAATGACTGCTTCCGTTTGTCACAAGTCCTGACAAACTGTTCAGATGATGGCAACAGGGAGTCACAGGCTGCCTCCAGGCCCAGCAAAGAAACTGCAGTGGCTGGAGGCAGAAGTCAGCCCGAGCACTGCTAGACCTGCCCGTGGAGGGCCACTGTGCTATTAGTCACCAGGGGATTCTTTTATAATTACAAACACCTCCTTGGCAACGGGCAGAAGTGCACTTCCTGTCCCGTCCCCGAGCCATAGAGAGGATGAAGCCTCCTGTCCGGGATCTGGAGTCGAGTAATACTGAGTAAAGGGACTGGAACGGTGTCTGGGTCGAACCTCAGAGGCCACTTGGCGGGTGTCCTGGGGTTGGGGTCTCTGGCTGGTGGAGCCCATTCCCTGTGCAGAGCAGCTCACATCTCTCTCGGTGGGGGCGGGGGTTCTGCGTGGGTGCCTGACCCACTGGGTCGTGTGGTGACGGGCAGCTCAGGGTGCTGCCGTATGAAGGGTGGCACTTTCTAGACCTTTTTGACACGTGGTGGCAACCAAGATCCACTTTCTGGCAACCTAGATTCTCACTGTGTCCTGAGGCTTCCTGATCCTTAAGCTGAGGGTGGAGGAAAATGTCCTTTGTGGGGTACTTGGAGCACCCATGAGGGGTGTTTGGGAGTCACGTCTGAACCCTTCTCGTGATGGGGATGGCAACTGTCTAGCAACATGGGCTGAATGTTCCTTCTCGGAGTCCTTCCCCGTTGGCCAGTCACTTGTCCTTATTATATTAATTCATGGAAGACATTATACTCTTGCTGATTGGGAGATCTGACTCTCAGAAGTGCTCATGCAAATGCGTCTGATAATCCCAACAGGTAGATCTATACCTGTGCCTACCGGTACGTGTGTGTAACGTGCCAGAGGCCAGGCTTTCTCCAATGCTCAGAGAATAACCTTGAGGCCTCTTTCACGCCACACTGCCAAATGGAAACGGGTTTTCTCTCTGTCTCTCTGGCACGCAGCTCCGGAAGTGCCTCCTTCTGAAGTCAAGGGAGGCGGCGGGAGCCGGTCAGAGCTGGTGATAACCTGGGACGTAAGTGTCGGCAGCAGCCACGGGAGGGCCCCGCTGTCCCCACGGCTCTGCGGCTGCCACGTGGCAGCAGGAGGGGAGCTGACGTTCGAAGGGTTACTCGGAGCAGCCGCTGTTCTGGGAGCCTCACGTTCTTCCCATCTTATCTTCGGGCAATTTCACGGGGAAACGCCAGTGCAGAGATATTGGCCTAAGCTGCTCTGGCTTAAGTGCTGCGTGAGTGGACCTCACCTCAGGGCCCTCCACACCTCAGTGAAAGGGACTCTTAAGTGTCCACTCACTCACCGGCCTCACACCCCACCGAAAAAGTCCACAACTGACCACATACTCCACTGACCACACACTCACTGACAATGCAACTGGCTGATCACAGACCCACTGAGACAGACCCACTGAGACAGACCCACTGAGACAGACCCACTGGGACAGACCCACTGAGACAGACCCACTGAGACAGACCCCCAGAGACAGACCCACTGAGACACCCACTGAGACAGACCCACTGAGACAGACCCACTGAGACAGACCCACTGAGACCACTGAGACAGACCCACTGAGACAGACCCACTGAGACAGACCCACTGGGACAGACCCACTGAGACAGACCCACTGAGACAGACCCACTGAGACAGACCCCCAGAGACAGACCCACTGAGACACCCACTGAGATAGACCCACTGAGACAGACCCACTGAGACCACTGAGACAGCCCACTGAGACAGACCCACTGAGACAGACCCACTGAGACAGACCCACTGGGACAGACCCACTGGGACAGACCCACTGAGACAGACCCACTGAGACAGACCCACTGAGACAGACCCCCAGAGACAGACCCACTGAGACACCCACTGAGACAGACCCACTGAGACAGACCCACTGAGACCCACTGAGACAGACCCACTGAGACCCACTGAGACAGACCCACTGAGACAGACCCACTGAGACAGACCCACTGAGACAGACCCACTGAGACAGACCCCCTGAGACAGACCCACTGAGACCCACTGAGACCCACTGAGACAGACCCACTGAGACAGACCCACTGAGACAGACCCACTGAGACCCACTGAGACAGACCCACTGAGACAGACCCACTGAGACCCACTGAGACAGACCCACTGGGACAGACCCACTGAGACCCACTGAGACAGACCCACTGAGACAGACCCACTGGGACAGACCCACTGAGACAGACCCACTGAGACAGACCCACTGAGACAGACCCCCAGAGACAGACCCACTGAGACACCCACTGAGACAGACCCACTGAGACAGACCCACTGAGACAGACCCACTGAGACAGACCCACTGGGACAGACCCACTGAGACCCCCAGAGACAGACCCACTGAGACACCCACTGAGACAGACCCACTGAGACAGACCCACTGAGACTGACCCACTGAGACAGACCCACTGAGACAGCCCACTGAGAAAGACCCACTGAGACAGACCCGCTGAGACAGACCCACTGAGACAGACCCACTGAGACAGACCCACTGAGACAGACCCCCTGAGACAGACCCACTGAGACCCACTGAGACCCACTGAGACAGACCCACTGAGACAGACCCACTGAGACAGACCCACGGAGACAGACCCACTGAGACAGACCCACTGAGACCCACTGAGACAGACCCACTGAGACAGACCCACTGAGACCCACTGAGACAGACCCACTGGGACAGACCCACTGAGACCCACTGAGACAGACCCACTGAGACAGACCCACTGGGACAGACCCACTGAGACAGACCCACTGAGACAGACCCACTGAGACAGACCCCCAGAGACAGACCCACTGAGACACCCACTGAGACAGACCCACTGAGACAGACCCACTGAGACAGACCCACTGGGACAGACCCACTGAGACAGACCCCCAGAGACAGACCCACTGAGACACCCACTGAGACAGACCCACTGAGACAGACCCACTGAGACAGACCCACTGAGACAGCCCACTGAGAAAGACCCACTGAGACAGACCCACTGAGACTGACCCACTGAGACAGACCCACTGAGCACATCCCCCACTGAGCGCAGACTCCCACACTAACCACTCACTCCACTGACCACAGCCCTGTTGATCACTCACAGCACTGACCATGTGCTTCACTGACCGCTCATTCTACTAAACACCCCATTGACCACATGCACCAGTTACCAAAACCTCACTGACACTAAGCCCACTGACCACTAAGCCCACTGACAACAAACCCCACTGACCACTCAGTCCACTGATCAGAAACTGACCAGAGCTCACCGACCACAAGCCCCACTGACCACTCAGTCCACTGATCGGAAACTGACCATGAGCCCACCGACCACGAGCCCCCTGATAATGCCCGCTTACTGGCAGAGGGGCGGGATTTCAGACATTCCTGGGCCCTTGTCACATGTTTCAGTTAGGACCAATTGAGCAAACACTTTCGAAGCAGAAAGCAGTAGAGTTTTCTAGGTTGTTTTTAAGATATGGAAATAATAAAATGTCACCACATCATAATGGAATGTCAGCAGGAAATTTCTACATGACTCAAACATATCATTTTACCGTTTACTTCCCATTTTCCATGTTCTTCCTTTCTATAACTTGCTGTGTGGACATATGATCTCCTTCCACACAGTGTAAGTAGGGATTGTAAGCCTGTGCCCTTACGTGAGAAGGGTAGTCCAGAGGGAAGAAAGTGTCCATGGCTCAGAGCTTGGACTGTGTTGATGTCTCTGTACTTGTGGCTGGCCCTGGTGGTCTACACAGCCACAGCCCACCTTGGCCGGCACCCGGCGACTCTTCTCCTGGGACCTGCACGTACGCCTGCCTGGGCCCGGCCTGACCCTGGCCTCCCTTTGCAGCCCATCCCCGAGGAGCTGCAGAACGGGGAAGGCTTTGGCTATGTCGTGGCTTTCCGCCCCCTGGGTGTCTCCACCTGGATCCAGACCGTGGTCACCAATCCTGACACCCCACGCTATGTCTTCAGGAACGAGAGCATCCTGCCCTTCTCGCTGTACGAGGTGAAAGTGGGTGTTTACAATCACAGAGGGGAAGGCCCTTTCAGCTCCGTGGTGACCGTTTTCTCTGCAGAAGAAGGTATGGGCCAGGGCTGACCCCATCCGGGCACTGAGTGGGTCTGTGCACGTGCCACACAAGGACAGGTTCCGAGGTTCTCAGACCAGAAACAGTGATCGTGGGGGTCCGTGGGGAGTGATCTGGCACACAGAGGGTCACCACAAGAGAGATCTAGCACACGAGGGTTCCACTGTGCAGAGAGTCAATACACAGGGATCTGACATGCTGAGGGATCAAATACACATGGACCCAGTACACGGAGGGCTCAGCACCCGGAGAGATCAGTACATGATGGACCCGGCACATGGAGGGATCAGCACACGGAGGGATCAGCACACAGAGGGATCAGCACACAGAGGGATCGGCACACGAAGGGATCAGCACACGGAGGGATCAGCACACAGAGGGATTAGCACACAGAGGGATCAGCACACAGAGGGATCGGCACACGAAGGGATCAGCACACAGAAGGATCAGCACACGGAGGGATCGGCACACGGAGGGATCAGCACACAGAGGGATCAGCACACAGAGGGATCAGCACACAGATGGATCGGCACAAGGAGGGATCAGCACATGCACACAGAGGGATCAGCACACACGAAGGGATCAGCACATGCACACAGAGGGATCAGCACACACGAAGGGATCAGCACATGCACACAGAGGGATCAGCACACAGAGGGATCGGCACACAGAGGGATCAGCACACAGAGGGATCGGCACACGGAGGGATCGGCACACGGAGGGATCGGCACATGGAGGGATCGGCACACGGAGGGATCAGCACATGGATCCTGCACATGGAGGATCTGGACATGGATATTGGGCACTGGGAGAGACCAGGTGGGAATTCGGCACAGGGGGACCTGGTGCAGGGCGGGCTCTGGCACACAGGGATTGGCAGGAGACAGGAGCTGCATGGGGTGAAGGTGGCTCGCCTCTGTCTGCCACTGAAGGCTGTGCCCATCCCGCTGGGACCCCGGACAGAGCCCCCAAGTCCTGCCATCAGGCTCTGCGGGGAGAGAAGCAGGTTTCATGGAGGCCCGAGGAGGCCTCTCTGGTCAAAGCCGCCCCACAGCCCGGGGTCGCCCAAGATGTTCATGACAAGAGCTGCAGACAACTCACGGGGAAGGCGCTGCCTGCCCCACCGCCCAGGGTCCCGCGGCCACGGCCGGCAGTTCCCCGCGTACCTCCCCGAGGCCCCTTGAGCTGGGAGGCCTCTTGCTCCAGCCAGACACCGTCGTGTGTCCCTGAACACCCAGGTCCTGACGTTCCAGGACCCCTCACAGAACGGGGCTGCAAAAGCAGTGATGGGGACGGCCAGCAGGCCCAGCGCTGCAGCCGCAGCCTGTTCTCCCTCCAGGCCCAGCGTGGCCTCAGCGCACACCACTGACAGGTCTGGGGCTGAAGCCAGGAGCACGACTGCGCCAAGGCCTGGGCTGACCTTGGTTCCAGACCCAGAGGGGCAGGGCGCGGTGGTGGCGTGTGGCTGAGGGCGGCTCCTCACACGCGAGGGTCTGTGCACATCCACCCCACCCCCACCCAAGGGGCTGCCCGTGTCCTGGGAGGGAGACCCCTAGGTGTGTCGGGGATTGTCCTGGACGTGTCTGTACTTGGTGAGACAGAAACATGAAAGGGCAGAGGGTGGGCAGTGGGGGGACGGCAGGGAGGGCAGAGCTGCAGGGATGCAGCCCCCAGAGTCCCTGATGGCCGGCTCCTGTCTGTCCCCAGAGCCCTCAGCACCTCCAAGCCGAGTGTCTGCCCACAGCCTGTCCTCCTCGGAAATCCAGGTGACCTGGAGCGCAGCCCCCTGGAAGGCGAGCAACGGACGTCTCCTGGGCTACGAGGTGATTCGTGTGACTGCCGCGTGTGAGTCCCCGAGTGCGTGTCTGAGTCCCTGTGTGTGATTCCCTAGGTGTGTGTGTGTGTGTGTGTGTGTGTGTGTGTGTGTGTGTGATTCCCTAGAGGAGGGGTGACTTTCTGTGTGGGATTCTGTGTGTGTGTGTGTGTGTATTTGACTTCCTAGTGTGTGCACAATTCCCTGTGTGGGTGGGTGTGATTCTTTAAATATGTGTGATTCCTGAGTGTGTATGTTATTCCCCAGGTGTGTGTAATTCTCAGGTTTGTGTGATTCCCCAATGCATGTGACTCCCAGATGCATGCGATTCCCTGAGTGTGTATGTGTGTGTGATTCTTCAGCTGTGTGTGTGATGGCTTCACATGCTCCCCTGTGTGTGCACACGTGCATATGCTTGTGCGAGGTGGGCAGGGCGGTTACCTCCTGCCCCTGGGCTCTCCCTGGTGCTCCTTGCACGAGCCCCGTCTCAGGGGGTCTCTGTGCTGGTGTGACCGGGTTGCTGTCCAAGGTACGTGTCCTGCCTAACTCAGCGGGGGAGGGGGCAGCAGCTTTGGCAGGACAGCATGGACGGACTCTCGGACGGGAGACCGGGTGTCCGTGGCTTCTCGAGTGGCTGTGCTGTGAGCAGATCCCGTCTCTGCTCCTCCTCTCTCTGGGCACCCCGGGGCAGGGGGCTTATGAGGGAGGTAGGGGAAGCTCTCCGCCTGCACCTTCTCCCCCAAGAGCCGTGAGAAGGAGCCTGAGGCGGAGTGGAGGCAGGGCAGCGGCTGGGGTGCAGGGAAGCTCGTACCTGCTGGACTGAGCCCCGGGCCCTCCGACTTCTGTAAAGAAAGGATTTCTAGGGCTCAGCTCCTCACTCAGACTCTGTTTCCTTAAGGACAAGAGAAATTTCTAGAGTTTTTCTCAGAGGACGGGACCGGTTACCCTGGGCAGCCCAGACACTCTTGTTTCGTCCAAATATTGTCTTTTAGCCTTGGGCCGGCCCCGCGTGTGGCACTTTTCCTGTTAAAGCAGCTTTTCTCTGCGTGGGGCCTGCACCCACTCAGGGCCCCCAGGTGTGGGTGGTCGGGCCTGCCCAGGGCCGCGGGGCCTGTGGAGCCACACTCATGCCGCAGTGCTCGGAGGCGCCTCTGTCCTCCCGTCAGCTGGCGGGGACAGGGCGCAGGGCAGACACGCTTCTCCCACGCGTGTCTGTGCCAGTCCGGGCTCGCGTGGGTGTGACGTCCCCCTTGGCTCCGTGCAGCCCCGAGTGCCCGGTGTGGGCGCGTGGTCACCTGCCTCTCTGTGGCCCGGCCAGGTGCGGTACTGGAGCCCCGGGGACGAGGCTGCCGCCCGCCATGTCACGGTGGCCGGGAACGGGACCTCGGCCACGCTGCGGGGCCTGAAGAGCCGCACGCCCCACCTCGCCGCAGTCCGCGCCTACAACAGCGCCGGGCCCGGGCCCTTCAGCACCGCGGCCAACGCCACCACCAGGAAGGCCCGTGAGTCCAGCGGCGTGCAGGGCCCGTGTGGTTTGAGGGCGTCCACGTGGCCCCGGGGGCTGTGTGGCAGCACAGCCAGTGACCTGTTGGGGGACTCGGAGGCCCTCGACACGGCCAGTGCTGCCCTGGGCCTCCCCTCTGCAGCTGCTCCTCGCACTCGAATCCCTGGACTAAACTGCTGCTTCTCGTTTCTGCGGTCAGCAGCGTCCACCAAAGGCTCCATTTGGGATGCATGTGTTTGAGCCAGTCCAGGGCAAGGGCTGGGAGACGGGGGTGGGCAGAGACGCCCTCGCAGAGATGGACGGGGCAGAAGGCGGGCAGACTGCTGAGTCGGGAAAAGCCTGGTCGGCCTCCGGGGGGTCCATGCTGCAGGGCAAGGCCACTGACCACGGAGCCCAAGGTCAGGGTGAGGCTGCTGTGCACAGAACCCAGGGTCAGGGTGAGGCCACTGGCCACACAGCCCTCAGTCCCACCCTGCTGGCCACGTAGGCCCTTCCTACCAGGGACCACCCGGGAGACGAGCTCCGGGCAGCGTCCAGTCCTATTCCCTGGTCAGCCCCATGGGCGAGCTGGAGGCCGTGGGTGGCAGGGCAGCAGGGGGGACGCTCCAGAGTGGCCGGATACAGGCGCTCACAGATGCCCAGCTGGGCCCTGGAGCCCGGGGTCAGTCACGTGACAGGGCAGCGGCCCTGGCTGGGCTCTGGGGGCCGGTTCCCGCTGAGCCTTTCCCGCCTCGCAGTGGGGGTCTCTCAGCCCCTCCTCGGGCGCCTGCAGGCCACACTGTGCCAGACACAGGTCTGGGGCCATTGCGGTTCCCGTGAAGTAGACTCCTGCCCTGAGAACTGCCGCTTCCACTTCACATCTCACATCGATATCGAGGCCTTATGCGTCCCGTGGGCGTTTCTTTGATCTTTCTAACTTTTAAAGTCTTCGCAATTGATTCTTTAAAAATGAGGCGTGTGGTTTACACGGCAGTGAGGCCACCGTCCCGCAGCGGCAGGACTGGGCCCCGGAGCCTCTTTGTCCCCCGTGGTCCGCAGCCCCAGGTCCCTCACCCCTTCTCAGAGGGTTCCGCGGGGGCTGTCGAATCCCGTGCTTTGTTCTCTGCACGAGTGAGAGCACCAGTTATTTGTCTTTTTCCCCTCTGACTTCCTTCGCCTAGTATGACACGTCCCAGCTCCACCCAGGCTGCAGCAGCTGCCGAGTCTCTCCTTTCCTCACAGCTGAGGGACTTCCCACTGTGCACACACTGCGGTTCTTCCACTGGCCTTGCTGTGGGGCGCTGGGTGCTTTGCGGGTCTCGGTCGTCGTGAATATTATCACCATGGACAAGCCGTGCACAGGCCCTTTCAGTGAAGGCGTCTGTGTTTGGGGGTAGAGGCGCAGCAGTGAAATCGCCTGGTCCTGCGGAAGTTCTGCCCATGGGCTGGAGGAGTCTCCAGGCATTTTCCCAAGAGGCCGAGCAGCAGCAGAGCCAGGCAGTGAGGGGGAGGGGGAGGGGGGAGAGAAGGAGAGAGAGGAGAGAGAGACAAGAGAGAGAGAGGAGAGAGAGGGGATAGAGAGAGGAGAGAGACAAGAGAGAGAGAGAGAGAAAAGAGAGGAGAGAGGGAGGGAGAGAGTGGAGAGAGAGGAGAGAGCAGAGAGAGGACAGAGAGGAAAGAGAGAAGAGAGAGAAGAGAGAGACAAAAGAGAGAGGAGAGAGAGGAGAGAGAGGGAGGGAAAGAGGAGAGAGAGGAGAGAGGGAGGGAGAGAGGAGAGAGACAAGAGAGAGGAGACAGAGGAGAGAGAGGACAGAGGACAGAGAAGAGAGAGGAGAGAGAGGAGAGAGAGACAAGAGAGAGAGGAGAGAGAGGAGAGAGGGAGGGAAAGAGGAGAGAGAGGAGAGAGGACAGAGAGGAGAGAGAGACAAGAGAGAGAGGACAGAGAGGACAGAGGAGAGAGAGGAGGGAGAGAGGAAAGAGGAGAGAGAGAGGAGAGCAAGCGAGGAGAGAGAGAAAGCTCTACTTCCACCTCGTCCCCACAGCACTTACTGTTTCTGGATCTCTGACATGTTCTCAGGGAGTGAAGGGACCTTTGTTGTCCGGTTTGCTCTCCCTCGGCAATAAGTGGTGGGGAACATTGGTGTCTGTTGGCCATCCGTGTGTCATCTCGGAGGAAGTGCTGCAGTTTGGACAGAGGATTATTTTTCCTTTGTGTTTTTGTTGTTGAGCTTCAAGAATAGTCCGTGTCTTTTGCAGCTGAGCTCTTTGTGTGGATATTTTCTCCCCGTTAGCCAGAGGTCTTTTTCTTTGGGGCCTAATTTCTTTCACAGTGCAGAGCTTCTTTCTCCTGCATTCCCATTTATTTTCTTGGCTTTGTTTCCTTTGCCCATGAGCGGGAATCTCTGGAGACTCCTGGGTGAGATCGTGGAGGGCCCTTTCTGTGCTCTCCTTGGTGTATTTTTTAGAAATAGGTTTGACATCAAAGTCTCTCGTCCATTTTGTGTACAAGTGAGACGAACATTCAGTGTCTCTAGTTTGCATGTGGTTACCCATTTTCCCTGCACCCTTTGTTCAAGGGGGCCTCCTCCCTCACTACCCACCATGGTCCCTTTGTTGTGAACAAACTGTCCATCCATTCGAGGCCTCCCTCTGGACTCTCATTCTGTCCCACTCACTCGTGCCACGTGGTGTTGATGGCTGTACCTCTGGGGTAGAGACTGGCCCGCAAAGGCAATACCACTCATCTCTTCTTCTCAGAATTGTTTTGGCTATTTAGAGAGTTTTATGATCCCACAGGAATTTCATAGTGTGTTTGCTGTGTCCTTGAAGAATGCCATGGAATTTTCATGGGGATTGAATTACATATGTAAATTGCTCTTGGTAATATGGTTATTTTAGGGAACCAGAGAGATAGCACAGTAGGTAAGACACTTGCCTGGCACACAGCAAACCTGAGTCTGCTGAGAACTGCCAGGAGTGATCTCTGGCCCTAAAACCAAAACAAACAAAAAAATATTGTTCTTAATAATGTTGATCCTCCCAATCCACAAAGAAAGAAAATGTTTCTATTTCTATGTGTCTTATTTCGTCCAGAACTTATTTGTAGTCTTATCTATAGTCTTCACTTCCTACTTTGGATTGATGTCTAAATGCTTGAGTTTATGGACATGATCACATATGGTGTCGTTTTTTGGAAAAAAGTTCTTTCCCTTCTATATTGCTTTTACCTGCAAGAACGAACAGACCCTGAGTGTGGGTTTCCGCCTGCTCCTTGCTGTGAACGGCCATTGTCTGGAGTCCTTGACGGGTCTCTCTGACTCTCCGTACTTGTCACGTCATCTGTAGCGGCAGTTTGACTTCTTCACCAATTTGTGTTTCTTTCATTTCTCTTTCTTGCGAAGGCTCTTTAGAGTCAGACCCTCGCTGGCTTCATTCGGTCAAAGCTGAGCGTCTGTTCCCTGGAGCTCCCCCCTGTCCCCGGGGGTACGGGTCTGGGGGCTGCAGGCTGGGGGCTCGGGGAGACGGCACACATGCAGCTCGCGTGTCCGGGTGGCTGGGGCGCTGTAGCTCCCCCAGGTGGGCGCAGGAGCTGGCCGGGCCTCAGTCCCGAGTCTGAGGCTGCCCTTCCCTCCCTTGGGCCGGGGAGAGGCCGCCCAGCCCCCTGTTGTGCTGCTGGCTGGGATCAGCCCTTGCCAGTTTCCGGGGCCTCGTGGCAGAGCCCCTCAGCTCTCTCTGCCCTGTCGCAGTCCAATGGCCACAAAGCACCACGGCACTGTGCTAGCCCAGCGCGAGCGTCTCAGGGCCCAGCCACGCCCTTCCTGCCCGCTCAGAGGCCCTGCCTCATGGACACGGTCACCCCCTCCCAGACCGCAGCAGGCCTGCCTTCTGCCCTTCCAGCCACACCCCTCGTCCATCTGCCCACACGGTCCTGGCCCCCATCACAGCCCAGCAAACGCGGGGGCAGCGTGGCCATCAGAGGGGCCCTGGGTTTTGGCGACGTTCAGAGCAGCGTCAGATGCTAAGCCCCTCCGCTGTCTGACAGGGGGCGGGTTCTCGGCATCTCTTTGGGCCCCTACTGACAAGCCCCCGGGCCCCACCAGCTTAGCACCCCCGAAGGGGAGCTGCATCGTGCGTCCAAGCCGTAGGCCTCAGCCCTGCCCTGACGAGACTCTCCTCGACGCTGGTCGGCCTCCTCGTTCTCGGGAACTACCGTGCCCTGGGCCGAGGCTGGGCCCTGGTGCTGCGACTCCGGCCTCAGGCCCTCGACCTCCAGCCGCCTCACCCTGGGGCGTCTGCCGACCCGGGCCCAACTGCTCATCAGCTGCCGCCCTGCACCTCTGGGCCCAGCTCCTGGGCTCCTGGGTGCGGTGAGGGGGGGTCCCCATCAGCAGTTTTCCCTGCAGCCGTGAGCGGGGCCCCACGCCCCCCGCCTGAACCCTGAGACTTTCCACACGTCCCTTCCCGCCCTCCCCGGACAGTGGCCCCCAGCTCTCACCTCTCTGCCCCCAGCCCCCAGCCAGCCCCCTGGGAACGTGGTCTGGAATAGCACCGGCTCCTCCGTCCTGCTGAGCTGGGAGTGTGTGCGAGCGGCAGAGAACGAGTCGGAGGTGACGGGCTACAAGGTGAGTTAGGGGCGCAGGTGAGGGGGGACCCCAGGAGTCCCTGGAAGCCGCTCCTGGGTGTCTGGGCAAGGACAGCACGGCTGCTCCAGGCGCCCGACTCCTGACGTCTGTCTGGGGAACGGCTCCGTGGAGGGACATGGGGCAGTGTCTGCAGTGTCCCCTGGTGGTTTGCCCCGGTGGCCTGTGGGAACAGCCACCGGGTGTGGTATCAGGTTTGCCCCATGGGCCTCTGACCTCCCCCCCGACCCCAGGAACCCGTGGGCCCAGAGGTGCTGACCTCAGTCCAAGTCCCCAGGCAGAGCTGCGGGTGCTGCTTGGGCCCAGTGAGGAGAGGGACTGACCGGGTCAGGGAGACCAGCAGCAGGTGTTGGAGGGTCCTGGGCTGGGCGGGACCAGAGCTCAGGTGCCAGGCGGGACTCACGTGTGTCTGTGGGTGCCGGCGGGCCTTCACTCCTGCTCTGGGTGCTGGGCAGGGCCTCACCGGTGCCGTGGCCCCTGCAGGTGCTCTACAGGGCGAGCGGCCAGACCACGGCACGGGTGCTCAGCACCAACCAGACCTCGGCGGAGCTGCAGCTGCCCACGGTGGGGGATTACATCATCCAGGTCAAGGCCACGACCGCCGGCGGGGACGGTGCCAGCAGTGAGCAGATCCGGGTCCCAGGACTCAGCCGTAAGTCAGGGCAGGGAGGCAGCTCCTCTCCTGCCCACCTGGGCGAGGCCTCTGGGAGTCCCCGGCCCCCTCCCTACTCTCCCCTGCCCCCTGCATGCTGGGGGTGTGGGCGAGGGCAGCTCGTGCATGTGGTCTTAGTGGTGAGGTTGGGGAAAGAGCAGAAGCAGAAAAGCTGTCAGCATTCGTTAGCAAAACTCTGGATTTCTGCTTTTATTGTTATTTATTTGGGGGGGTTGTTTTGTGGGGACCACACCTGGCCATGCTCAGGGCTTACTCTAAGCTCTGTGCTCAGGGATCACTCCTGGCAGATTCCAGGGAACATAAGGGATGCTAGGGATTAAATCTGGGTTGGAAACGTGCATCTCGAATGCACTACCCTCTGTGCTATGGCTCTGGCCCTGGGTTTGCATTTTTACTCATCCAGAGTGTTGCCCGCATGTGTCTCCATCTTGCATATACAAAGAGAATTTTCTCAGAGCTTTTTGAGCAGTGCTTAACCTACAAGCTTTAAAGATCTTTCATTACCTCCTCTAGATTTTAAGTGAAGTTTTTCAGTTCTTTTGAAAGTAGAAAAATGACATTGGCAAGATCAGACTTTACAAACCTAAAGGCACCCTCAAATTTCAAGTTGCTGATTTCAGGGGAGCTTCACACAGATTTTTCCTTTCCCTAGAGAGAACATCTGAGCTCAGGGAAACAGGCATACACACATATTTTATCGGTTGTAGTGGCAGAAGAAATGTCATCATCCCTCTAAAATCACAGCTTCAGCTCACAACTTACATTGGTGGTCCCGTGGCCTCAAATGTAAAGCACTTTTTACCTTGCAAAGGACCTGACCAGCCAGCCTTGTTTGCGTGGGCTGTGTAAGCAGCAGGAACCGTCTCCCAGCTGAGGGCTGCACCAGCAACGGGAAACCACCCCACCCCACAGACGGCTGAAGGCGCCAGCAGCCTCAGTCCAGGGAGGCTGTTAGCACAGGGGTAGGGGTATGCTGATGCGGGTTCTCTGTGGGCCTCAGACTAGTGCTGGATGCCCCCTGACCTCAGTGTGCCAGATGCCCCGGGTCTGGGCTCTGGGGTCGGACACTGTGGCACAGGTTGGGCGGCTGACCCAGAAGGTCCTGGGGCGGGACCAGTGCCGTCTCCCCACCCGCTTCCTGCTGAGTCTGCAGACAAGACATTCCTAGAAACTTCTGGTGATGGCTTTTTTTTCTTTTTTCCCGTTTTTATTTTATTAAAACACGGTGAATTACAAAATCATTCGTAGTTGGATTTTTGACGTTCTATCAGCGACCACCAGAGTCATTTTCCCTCCACTGGTGCTCCCAGTTTCCCTCTAACCCTGCCCTACCCCGCAGCCTCCGGCCCCCATCTTCGCTGGCGTCTTTTACGTTTGGTTATTGGAGTCTGGCGATGGCTTCTTACAGCTGAGGTTTTACATTATGTATAATAATTTAACTAGAAATGTAGAAATAGAAACATAAAATCTCCATCCAACAAAGCTTTCTTTAGACCATTGAAATAATTCCATAATTTCTTCTAATAGAATGTAGTTGTTTTCAAAATAATTGTTTTTCTAATTTCAACTTGATCACTAAAAAATCATTAGGATCGTAGATCTGACAGGAGGGAGCGTTCCCCCCTCCTGATCTGATTGGAGGGAGCAGTCCCCCTCGTGATCTAATTGGAGGGAGTGTCCCCCCTCATGTTCTGATTGGAGGGAGCGGTTCCCCTTCGTGATCTGATTGGAGGGAGCGTTCCCCCTCGTGATCTGATTGGAGGGAGCGTTCCCCCTCGTGATCTGATTGGAGGGAGCAGTCCCCCTCGTGTTCTGATTGGAGGGAGTGTCCCCCCTCGTGATCTGATTGGAGGGAGCGTTCTCCCGGCGTGGTCTGAGGGAGGGAGCATCCCCCAGGGTCCGAGCGGGGGACTGGCGCTGCCCGGCAGCTGCCCACCGCCCACTCACGGCCCCGTCCCCCCGCAGGTCCCGCCGTGCGCGGCTCCGCACCGGCCCGCCGCGTCCCGCTGCTGCTCTGCTTCCTGCTGGGCGGCGCCGTGCTCTAGCGGCCGTCGGGGGCAGGAGCCGCTGCCCCGCCGGACACGCAGAGATGGTGCATGCTTCCCAGCTGTGTCCGGGACTGTCCGTCTGGGTAACGTGGAGACGGTTGGAAGGACAGCGGGTCCGTGTAGGGACTCTGAGATGCCTTAATACTTACTGATAAACCAAAGGAATTTACATGTGACAAAACTCAGACTTTCATAGGTTCTTTGGCTATACTGCCAAGAGGTCAAGATTTACACGCTCCCCGACAGACACATACGTGCACATACGTGCAGACCACACCTGAATACCATGAACGTGCACTAAGGCAGTGCACACATACAGGAACACGTGCCACACATGTACAACCCCACACCTGTGCATCCATACCAACACATCCACACACAGATACGACACATACATCGTTGAAGGTTTTTGTTTAATTTAGAAAGACTCGTTCATCCAAACGCTATCCCACATTCCAGTAGCATTGACTGGAAGCCGTCACCCGCATTGCTCTGAGACGCCGTTTGAAACGCCCAAGGGTGCAGAGCGCTCTGGGAGCCTGCCCGCGGCCCTGTGTTCCGGGAGGGCCTGGCAGCTGCGGCGGGCCGAGTGCGGGAAGCCCTGGGGTGTGAATGCCGCGGAGCCCCTGCTCTCTCTCGTCTGTGAGCTCGGGACGGGCTCTGTCCTCTGCCTCCCTGCCTCGGCTCTGTCCTGTGGGACGTCGGGTCCCCTCCACGCGGAGGCCACTCCCAGGGCTCTGGGCGGACAGCGCGGCAAGAGTCCATCTTTCGGAACATTCCTGAAGGTGGAGAGGCGAAAGGCCTCTGGTCTTCTCAAGCTGTGGAGCAACTGGGGAGGAGCCCCCTGGACCTCAAGCCCCACTGGACCCGTTTGCACAGCCCTGCCCGCCTGTTGCCTCTCTGGACCCTCCTTCCCGTGCCACGGAGTTGCACTGTGGGACACACGGACCCCGCTGAGGGGCCACAACAGGCTTCCCACGCAGGTCACTGCCCGTGCCTGAACCCCGCCCCCACAGAGCCCCCCTCCCGCTGTCCTGCCCCGCCCCAGCTTTGATCTCAGGGACCCGTCTCTGCCTGGTTCTCAGGGCGCTGGCACGCATGCCCTCCTAGCAATATGTAAAGACGGCAGGGAGCTGGCAGAGAGGGGCGGGCGCCCCTCCCCTCACGTCCCAGACCTGCCTCACACGGACGCCAGAAGCCCGAACCAACAGGGGGATCGCAGGGAGGACGAAGAGAGAGAAGCACTCGGCTGCCCCACCAGGCTTTACTCCACACTTAGATTCATTTCAGACAAACTCCACACGCGAGGGAGAGTTCCTGGCCTCTGCCTGCAAGCTTCTCTGTAAATACTGTACATACCTGGAGAGACCTGTGCCCCGGAGCCTCCAACACGCTCGCGCGGGGTCCCTGTGCACCACGTGGTACCTTTGATTCAGTGATTCCCACCCGAGGTTCCTGTCCCCATCGTCAAGGGTCATTGACTCCTGATTGTAGCCATGTATCTCCATGAGATCCGTCCGATGTTTCATATTGAAAAGTGCAAAGTGTATCTTTAAGCTGCTACGTGTGTATCCTATGGTTATCTGTCTGGATTATTTTCAATACTAATAAAACGCAGAGCACTGCTGCGTCTGGGCCTGCGTCCCAGAGGTGTGTTTATGATAGATTTCTAAGGGAGGGGGTGTCCTCCTAGCCGCTGCCCTCACTGACATTTCCTGGCCCTTCCCTTGCTGGGTTTCCCGCGGGGCGGTGCTGTTGGTGCAGAGAGGGCGGGTGGCAGGTGGGATGGGTGCGGGAGCCCCACAGGCACCTGGGCGTGGCTGAGGTCACACGCCTGCTCCGACGTCCCACGGCTGGAATGTCCAGCTGCTCTTTGCAGGCTGACCACAGGCGTATAGCCCTCGGGTGCTGGGCAGCACTGCCCATGGGGGGAGGCGTACTGGGGCCAGGTGTAGTGCCCAGGGAAAGACGTGCTGGCACGGGGCCAGGTGTAGTACCCAGGGAAAGACGTGCTGGCACGGGCCAGGTGTAGTACCCAGGGAAAGACGTGCAGGCACGGGGCCAGGTGTGAGCACAGCTCCAGGCGCACTTCCCAAGGCCCAGTTTCTCCCACAACGTCAGGGCCGTGGGGACCCTGTGGAGGTGGGGAGCCCGTCCTGAGAGGGGGCGGGGTCCCAGGTCAGGCCCGAGCGCCACAGCCCGGCGGGCGGGGTTCCGCCCCTGCAGGCCGTGTTCGAGGCTGGTGTGCGTAGTCGGGCGCAGTGCCCGGGCCCTGGATGCCACTGAGCAGGGCAGGAGTTCCTCGGCAGGGTGGGCTGCGGCTGGGCCGGCCTCGTGCCCGTGCCACGCTAGAGTGGACAGTCCAGCCCTCCACGAGGCAGGATGCCGCCGTGTCACCTGTGCCTCCACCCGCACCCACAGCCACTGCCCCGGCTGGCGCCGCTGTGGAGTTGCACAGAGGAGACCCAGAGGAGCTGGGCAGCGTGGCACGGCGTGTGCCGGAGAGACCCGCGGTGTCGAGGCCGCACCCCCGCGGGACTCAGCGGCCCCGTCAGAGGATGGTGGGCCGCCTTGAGGCTGATGGGTGGGACCCGGCTGGGTCTGTGCGGGAAGGACAGTGGCCCGGACGAGAGGCCCACACCAGCTCTCATCCCCGCAGCACGGGGCTGGACGGCCTCCGGTCACCGTCACCTGCTGCCAGGGGCAGCCCCCCTGGCCCTCGCCCCCCTGTCCTGGTTCTTCCTGTTTGTTCTCGTCTCCTGCTGCTGGTCTCACCTCAGGCCCCAGTCCTTACCCCGCCCCCGCCCCAGCGCCTCAGTGCTGTGCCTGCCACGCGTCCTCCTCCCCGATCACGTCCACTCACCCTGACACGAGGGGCCTGGGCCTCCTGGGTGACTGGCCCTCAGGTCACTGGGGACGAGGCGCCACGGGGTGGACATCCCACTAGGAACTCGGAGCTGGGAACGGGCCCAGCACCCCCAGGGTAAGGGGGGCCTGGGCCTCCTGGGTGACTGGCCCTCAGGTCACTGGGGACGAGGTGCCAAGGGGTGGACATCCCACTGAGGAACTCGGAGCTGGGAATGGGCCCAGCACCCCCAGGGTAAGGGGGCACCGCCCTGCCCCCTGCACCCCACACTGAAGGAGGAGGAAGCTCCCAGTTCTCCATCTGGGGCAGGACAAACCCTCGTGCCTCTCTGGCCTTTGCCAACCCCCTCTGCCTTCTCCCGTCCTCACGGTCACCAGGCGGGGTTTGCGCTCTGCCCCTCGGGCACTCCCGGACCACCCCTGGGGCCATCCTGGGCCTGTGAGCTGGTGGGAGCAGAGCAGGGACGACTGCCGCCTCTTCCCGAGTCGTTCCGGCCCCAAGGGGGCTGAGCAGGTGCCACCTGCCCCTCCAGAGCCCCGGGGCCCCGGGCAGCACAGGACACAGGCCACCTGCTCTGGGCAGGCGCAGCTCCGGGGCCCCCGGGGGCCACAAGGCCAAAGGCTGCCCTGTCACTGGAGTTTACTCCCCCTGGAGCAGACAGGCCAAGATGCCACTTTCCCCTCGTGAGGTCGGACTCTGAGGCCACGAGGACAGACTGAGGAGGAAACCCTGAAACAGTGCAGGGACGACTGAGGCGCACGCCGGGCCCCAGCTAGGGACGGCGCTGGCGATTGCTGCTGCAGGAGAGCAGAACCGCACGGCTCAGGGAGCCGCTGGGCCCCCGGGTCTCGGGACAGGGAGGGCCCGGGCGGCTTTCGTGTTCACTGCCCACGCCTGCCTCTCCCCAGCCCCAGCAGGGCCATCGGCATGGGGGGACCGTCCAGCTCAGTAGCCGGCTCTGCGAGGCCACAGACACGGGGCTGACGGGCCCGGCCAGGGTGGGGCCTCTCCGGAGAGGCGGCTGTGGCCAGGCTGCCCACGCCGGGTCCGGGGAGAAGCCCTCAGGAGAGCACAGGCGCAGCGTCAGCCCGGGGGAGCACCCTCAGGAGAGCACAGGCGCAGCACCAGCCCGGGGGAGCACCCTCAGGAGAGCACAGGCGCAGCGTCAGCCTGGGGGAGCACCCTCAGGAGAGCACAGGCACAGCGTCAGCCTGGGGGAGCACCCTCAGGAGAGCACAGGCACAGCGTCAGCCTGGGGGAGCACCCTCAGGAGAGCACAGGCGCAGCGTCAGCCGGGGGAGCACCCTCAGGAGAGCACAGGCGCAGCGTCAGCCGGGGGAGCACCCTCAGGAGAGCACAGGCGCAGTGTCAGCCGGGGGAGCACCCTCAGGAGAGCACAGGCGCAGCGTCAGCCGGGGGAGCACCCTCAGGAGAGCACAGGCGCAGCGTCAGCCGGGGGAGCACCCTCAGGAGAGCACAGGCGCAGCACCAGCCCGGGGGAGCACCCTCAGGAGAGCACAGGCGCAGCGTCAGCCGGGGGAGCACCCTCAGGAGAGCACAGGCGCAGCGTCAGCCGGGGGAGCACCCTCAGGAGAGCACAGGCGCAGCACCAGCCCGGGGGAGCACCCTCAGGAGAGCACAGGCGCAGCGTCAGCCGGGGAGAAGCCCTCAGGAGAGCACAGGCGCAGCATCAGCCGGGGGAGCACCCTCAGGAGAGCACAGGCGCAGCACCAGCCGGGGGAGCACACCACTCAGAGGCGGAGGCAGGAGGAAACATCTCTTGTTTCCTGGTCTGCGGGTGGTTCGCGCCTGCCTGAGTCTCGGGTGGGCTGGGTCGAGCGAAACTGCCCCTCCAGACCAGCGTTTCAACCTGGGGCACGGCCCTCTGGGCCCAGGACATTCCAAGGGGGCGGCTGGTGGGGGCGAGGCCAGAAGGTGAGCAGGGGGCGGGGGTGCAGGGCTGGGAAACACTCTGCCCCACCTCGTCCGTGCGGAAGTCCGCCACGGGGCGGCCTCCGGAGTCCTGTGCTCTCTGCTGCTGGCCGGGCGGGGCCAGAGAGCACCCAGGGACACCCAGGGGTGGGCCGTGCAGGGTGGGACTCGCCTCCAGGCACGAGGGCATCTTCGTCCTTCCGGAAGGGCGGACAGGGCCCTACGACACTGACCGGCACCCTGAGTCGTGAGTCCATGATGTGCCAGCAGGGGGCTCTGGGGAGCCCGTCTCATCTCCCCGGGACCAGACTCCAGGGCCACTGCACTGAGCCTCAGGGGCCACCATGGGCCAGAGGCCAGCAAAGGAGGCACTGCCTCCCCGGGCCCTCGGAAACTGATGGGTGCAGGCCCCTCAGCATCAACAGGTGTGGGTGCTGTGGGTGTCTGGGGTGTGGGTGCTGTGGGTGCTGTGGGTGTCAGCGGGTGTGGGTGCTGTGGGTGCTGTGGGTGTGGGTGCTGTGGGTGCTGTGGGTGCTGTGGGTGCTGTGGGTGCTGTGGGTGTGGGTGCTGTGGGTGCTGTGAGTGCTGTGGGTGCTGTGGGTGTCGGCGGGTGTGGGTGCTGTGAGTGCTGTGGGTGCTGTGGGTGCTGTGGGTGTCGGCGGGTGTGGGTGCTGTGGGTGCTGTGGGTGCCGTGGTGTCCGCCAGCCCCTGTGTGCCCCAGCACGGCAGCCGTTGCTCCTGGCTCTCTCTGTTCATGCGCAGGTTTTGGGGTCTCACTGGTTACTTCTGAGAGGGGCTGTGGGCCCTGAGCGTGGGTTGCCCAGGGTGAAGGGCCTCGTGGCCCAGCACTTGGCGCTGCCCCTGGGGGTCTGACAGGAGGGCTGCCCCCTCACCCTGGTCGCGCCCGGCAGAAGCGTCTCAGCCCGCCCAGAGGCCCTGGCATCAGGCGGTCGTGGCCGGCCCTGTGCGTGGAGCCCAAACCCGCACGTCTGCTAACTGCACGGTCGTCTCCGGCCACCCCCACCTCCCCGTCCTGCACTGCCCGCTGTTCTCCCATGTTCCAGGTGCGAGGTGAGGCCCTGCCGTGTTTGTCCTTCCTGTGGGGTCACTGCCTCCTCCTGGCCCTTCTTTCCATCAGCGGGGTCTGCCCGGCGTCCCTGGGTGCGTCTGGGCGTCTCCCTGCCCGACCTCTCCACGCGGTTTCCCTGCGGTCTGTGGGCAGTGCCTGCACGGACCCACCGTGGGGAGAGCTCGGCGCACGGCCAGCCCAGCCAATGTGCAGAGGAAGCGAGAGGCGTTTTCCCTTGGGGTCTGTGCAGGACGGGGTGGCCGTGGTGAGGAGGGGGTTGGGAACAGTGTCCCGGCCCATGGACGTCACCCAGCAGGCCCATGTGGACCCCACCCACTCGGGTGGCAGCTCCCCGGAGCCTGAGGCCTGTGTGGGCGTCCGTAAGAGGCCGGTGCCCCAGGTGTGACTGAGCGGGCCCCTGTGTGAGGCTCTGCACAGTGAGGGGTGGGTGTGGGACACTCGTGGCCCCATCTTCCCCGAGAACAGACTGAGGACTCTGAGCTACCCCCCTGGGGCTCACCTCTGCGGTGGCCGGAAACTCAAGGCTGAGTGACCGCTGCTTCCCTGGGCACCCAGAGGATTGCCAAGGTCGCGCGTGAGCTTATACAGGCTTGGGTGGGGTCATAGGTCCACCGCAGCAAGGAGGGAGAGTGATTGAGGAGAACCTCGGAAAGTTGGCCAGGGGGAAACGGGTTCGTGCAGGAGGGACTAATCCCCCGGCCTGGCCTGCAGGCCCAGCTCCCGGAGAGGCAGCCCTGCATTCTGCCTTCCTGGCCCCTGGGTGTGCCTGTGTGGGAAAGGGTTGTGTATCAGGGTGTGTGTGTGTGTGTGTGTGTGTGTGTGCACGCACATGTCTGTGCATACGTGTTTGTGTGTGCATCTCTTCAGCGTCTCTGGTTCGTTCCCGTGGAAGGCACATGATCCGTTTCCTTCTGAGTCTCGTTGCTCCTCAGTTCTTCCTCTACGTCCCAACCGAGTTCTCACTCCTCCCGGAATTAGACCGGCAGGAAGGTCTAGCGGCACAGGAAGAAGCTGTTCCCAGTTGCTGGGGTGGTGTCTCCGCCTCCCTGCAGGTCTCAGGGCCAAGGCTCATGCAGAGAAGCCCACGGCGTGAGAAACCCTGCGAGCAGCCCGGGGGCCGCAGGCTTCCCTTCCAGCTACTGCCAGCTGTCATTCAGGCATCGGGAGTCAAGTGGCACCAGTTTAAAACTTGTGTTGGTTTAAGTCCCATTTCCAAAAGTGCACTGATGCAACACAACCACACACTCCTGTGGAAATTTTCGACATTTTGTGCCAAACTCCAACTTTAAAGGTCACCCAGAGAATCACCCAGATGTCAGCTGGCAGGGGAGTTGCCAGGGTCTGGGCTGCTGGGTGAGGACCCAGGGGGAGCCTCAACATTCAGGGGCGTTCCTGGGGTCAGGGTTGGCGCCACCTCTTGTCTTGTGGAATCATACGAGCATCTCCCCTCAAAGAGCCTCCACAATCACCCGGTTTCATGAGCTGACCCCTCTGGGTGGAGTTGTTTGCCCCAGAAACCAGCCCCATCACTATGATCCTTGGAATCTAATAAAGATTCCATCAGTGGGAAATTGTCACCCGTAGGTGGAAATAGAACCGATTCAATTACAATGCAGGGTGAAAAATTGAAAGGCTTTTTAACTGGAGGGTAGGAAAGTTGTAGAACATATTAAAATGGTTCGTAGAGAATTTGTGCATCCAGGCTAACAGATTCTAATATGTTCTTTTGTTAGCCTCTAATTTATATGATTCATGTACGCCTCCAGCCAGTGAAACTTGTACTAAATTTCATGTGCATTAAAAAACAGCAAAGCAATGGCTTGTGGTGCTATTAATATTCACGTCTCCTTGCATTATTAAGCCATACACGCTGTACCCAGAGTGGGTGTCGCCAGAAGCCTGGCGGTATTTAATCAGGGGGATTTCCAGAGGTCACCCACACCTCCGGCCCCCCGACACGTGTGCTGTGGGGACCCTTGTCAGAGCCGCTGCCCGGGGGGATTCGCTGTTCCAGGGCCCCAGACGCAGCTGCTAATTGGAAACAACGAGGAGAAAAGCAACCAGACAGAGAGGGCCCTCAGCAGGACGTGTGAGGCACGTGTGGGACGTGTACGGGGCACCGTGAGGCATGTGTGGGCATGTGTGGGCATGTTTGGCATGTATAAGGTATGTATAGGGGGTGTGTGGGTAGGTGTGGGGCATGTATAGGGCATTGTGGGGGTGTGAGGCGTGTGTGGAACTAGCACCTGCACAGGCAGGACCAGGTTTGTGATGTCCAGGGCAAGCAAGGGTCTGGAGCATGTGTGAGACCAGGACATGGGTGTCTAGCATATCAGTGTCCAGCTGTGCGTGTCCAGGCATGAGTGTCCAGCATGAGTGTCCAGCGTGTGAGTGTCCACTGAGTGTGTCCAGCATGTAAGTGGTCAGGCATGAGGGAGTCCAAAGTGTGTCCAGCTGTGTGAGTGTCCCGCACATGCATGTCTAGCACATGTCCAGTGTGTGTGTCCAGCATGTGAGTGGCCAGGCTGTGAGTGTCCAGTGTGTGTGCAGTCTGTGAGTGTCCAGCACACGAGTGTCCGTCGTGGGCCCTCTGTCCCTGCCGCCGGCCATGTGCATCTCTGTGTGACAGTGGACTGCCTGGCTGTCTGGTCCCCAGTGGAGCATCTCTGGGCTGTGGCATCACAGAGCAGAGGTCCTGGGAGGACACAGGTGACCCAGAGTCTCTGCCCGCGGCCACGGGGCCTTCTCCTGGGGGCAGCCTGGCCTAGGTGGGCCCTGCTCTGCTCTTCTCTCGGGTTCCCTGCAGTGGTGGCTCCATGGAGACTGGCCCCCTTCCTGTCCGGGCAGTGCTGGCCCCTGCAGGCGTGTGCCTGGACCTCACCCTCCTTCGTGCACAGACCAGCCTGAGGTGGGAGCGCGGCCGCGTGGTCATCTCGCCGGTGCTGCCTTCCCAGGTGCTGCTCTGCTCGGGCTAGTAAAGCTTTGTTGCATATGCGACAACACGTGGCCCCTCCCCCCTGTATCTGCGTCAGACACGGCCCTCCTTGGGGCTCGGGGTCACCAGCTCGCTCTCACAGCCCCTTCCCTGCAGCCCGGCCCTGCCACCAGCTGGCTGCAGGGCTCCACGCTGACGGGGCGGGCTGCCGTCCCCCTCCCTGCCACGCCCTTGCCACGTGTGGTGCCTGTGCGTCCTGCCTCCCCGCTGCGTAGGTGGGGAACTGGGTGTCTAGTCTCCCAGTGTCCTCCGTGAAGGCCGGGGACAGTCGCCCCTGAACAGTCTTCTTGGCTCCCGAGCCACAGGGCTCTGGACAGGGATGCTTTTCATCTAGCTTTCGGTTCACACTTGAGTTTCGGAAGGGTGGTTGCACCTTCTTTCCTGGTTTCTAGGGTTGTGCTATGTGAGGGTTACACTGCAGTTTCGCGCTGCTCGCCCTGTGTAGGCAAGAAGTGCCTTGTCCTGACGATCTGTTCTAGTGATGAGAATGTTAAAGACATAAGCAGGTTTCTAAGTGCAGGCAAGCAGGGATCAGCCAGAGAGTCAGTCAGAGGAGGCAGTCAGAGGAGTCAGTCAGAGGAGTCAGTCAGAGGAGTCAGTCAGAGGAGGACAGTCAGAGGAGTCAGTCAGAGGAGTCAGTCAGAGGAGGGCAATCAGAGGAGGGCAGTCTGAGGAGGGCAGTCAGAGGAGGGAGTCAGAGGAGTCAGAGGAGTCAGTCAGAGGAGGGCAGTCAGAGGAGTCAGTCAGAGGAGTCAGTCAGAGGAGTCAGTTAGAGGAGGGCAATCAGAGGAGGGCAGTCTGAGGAGGGCAGTCAGAGGAGTCAGTCAGAGGAGTCAGAGGAGTCAGTCAGAGGAGGACAGTCAGAGGAGTCAGTCAGAGGAGGGAGTCAGAGGAGGGCAGTCAGAGGAGTCAGTCAGAGGAGGCAGTCAGAGGAGGGAGCTCTAAGTGGTCCATTTCTGAAGCTTGGCAGAGATGAACAGGTCACACAGCATTAAGCTAAAGGAGCGGAGCCTCCCAAACAACTAGTACATTAGTACAAGTCTGTATGGAACCCCAGAGGCAGTACAAGTCTGTATGGTACCCCAGAGGCAGTACAAGTCTGTATGGTACCCCTTTTTTAAGTTTCCGGGATTGTTTCAGTATCATTTCATCCTCAAATAGTGATTGTTTGACTTCTCTTTTCCAATCTGGATCCCCTTAATATTTCTTTCTTGTCTAACTGCTCAATTCCTCTGTCCCTCTCGGAGAGCCGGGCAAGCTACCGAGAGCATCCCGCCCGCACGGCAGAGCCTGGCAAGCTCCCCGTGGTGTATTCGATATGCCAAACACAGTAACAAGTCTCACCATGGAGACGTTACTGGTGTCTGCTCGAGCAAATCGATGAGCAACGGGACGACAGTGCTAGGGTGACAGTGATGGTTCCCCAAACAGAATGAATCTGCCACAAAAATTCCCAGCAACACCAGCCCCTTCTAAGTCCCCTGTTTCACCCCTCCTTCCTCAGGGTATCTCAGTATACTGTTACCAAGTAACCAACCAAGAAATCTCTCTTTTGCCCTTCTCCCCTTTGTCCCACAGAGTGCTGTATTGTCAGGAGTCTCCTGTTTAAAGTGCTCTGTACCTTTGGGGTCAGAGAGACGGCACAGTGGGAGGGAGTTTGCCTTGAGCACTGGCTCACCAGGGTTCAATCCCTGGCATCCCATATGGTCCCCTGAGCATGGCCAGGAGTGATTCCTGAGTGCAGAGCCAGGAGTAACCCCAGAGCATATCTGGGTGTGGCCCCAAACAAACAAACAAACAAATAAATAAAAATAAAATACTCTGTACCACTGCTCAGGACAGCCATTTCATGTGATCGCCCAGTTACAGTCTCACATTAAATAATTAAATCTCTTCGCTTTCTTGCCTGAAGATTGTTTTGGAATGATTAGTTAAGCAAATTCCATTTCAACAGTGTTTGCTTTGCAATATATGCATTTTATTTACTTCGTTTTGGAGGCCACATGCAGAGACTTAAGGGTTGTTCCTGGCTCTACATTCAGGAATTACTGCTGGAAGGGCTCAAGGGACTGTATGGGACCCAAGGATTGAACCCCAGCTGGCCACCTGCCAGGCAACACCCACCCTCTGCCCTGTCGCGCCAGCCCTGTGCAGTCTGTGTTTTAAAGCAGCAAGTGCGCGTGGAGGCATATCAGATTTGACCTGTTGTGCCTGTGTTATCACCTGGTTCCCAAGACGTCCTGGGTTTCTGTGTGCTTTGTTTCTTGACTCAGATTTACTTGAAATAAATGTTGTTTCCCAAGAAGCTAGGGGTATTCTGGCTATCTTTTCTTATTATGAGGTGAGTGAATTATTCGGTTGTACCATGTTTCAGAATCACATATGACCTATGTCCCATGTAATTTGGGCAGCGTGTGACGGCAGTGACACATTCTTGATGGCTCAGTACCTCAGCCTACCCCCTGTGGGTGAAGGTCCCGTGGCTTCACCTGCTCGCCCGTTCTGTCTGGTTGGTGCAGAGTCTCTGGAAGCCTTGAAGAGTCTGAGCATCCACTAGGCAGAAGATGCTGTTTATCCCTCCTGCCACCGCTGATCCTGGCAGCCTGGGGCAGGTGCTGGTCCCCCCATGGGAGGCTCCCAGGCAACTCTGGGTAGATCCTTCCAGCCACGGTTTGTCCATGATTCATTTTGCTGCTTACTCTTGGCAAGTCCTAGTATGCAAATTCATAGTCAAGCAATGGATCATAATATCAGTTAAGGTTGTTCAAAATTCTCATTTTGAACATGGTTTCATTTTGTCAAAATGTCACCTGAACTCTTATTTGCTTACTCATTAATTCCACTTTGCTAGAAAACACTGTGGTCATAAATCATGACACTTCCTTCTTCAGCACCTCAGGTACTGAAACAGAAGCTGAGTCTGGTTAGAGCTCCAGGACCAGAGCTAACGCATCTGGTGCCCCACTGCTGGGTCGGCCGAGCTGGGGGAATGTCTGATGCCACAGCGATCGCCGTCGTTAACTCTGGGATAACCGGCAGCGTGGCAACCCTAGTCGGCCCCCAGCAGATTTTAAGGTGGTGGACGATTGAGCAGCCTTCCTAGATCCCCCACAACACTGGCCTTCACGTCAAGAAACCAAATACTCCGGCCAAAATCTGCCCCACCTACTTTCCTCTTACCAGGAAGCTCGTGGCATCTACTTGGGTAATGCCCTGGCAGAAGGCTCCACTGCCACGTGAGCGACGAGTTCAAAGGTCACTTATGAATGAGCCAAAGAGTTCAGTGTCACACTTCTCTGGCTCACTGGGTCTGATCCACGTTGGCTTGGTGCCTGAACTTCATTTCTAATGCTTCTTTCTCTTTTTCTATAATTGCTTTGTCTTCAAAAGCCAACAGCTACAGGACGAATGAAACAGTTTTGACAGACTATTATTTTGAGCTCACGCTAACATGGATTCGGGTCACAGAGTGGCCGGCTGGTCTCTGGCCCGGCCTGTGACTCTCCTGCAGGGCTGAGAGGATGCTCAGGAGAGCTGATGTCTAGAGAGTCCCAGTGATCTGAAGCAGCAAATCGCTGTCACGAGGGGTGAGTTCCCCGGAGGAGAGGCTGAGGACCTTCCCAAACCCATTTTCCTGCGCTGTGATTCAGGCTATGTCTGGCCGGGGAAGCCGGTGCCCGACCTGTCCATTCCCTGCTGCCCACAGATGAACTGCTTGGTCCCCCCAAGGACCTCGGCCTTAAAGTGTCCCTGCTGGTCACTTCCTTGCCCGTGACAGAATGTGTCTGCACTCCTGGCAGGGTGGGCCCTTCCCTGCATTTCTAGCTCTTACCTATGTGGGTGCTGAACCAAACATTCCTCCTGCAAGTACTGGACACAGTGACACGCACAGAACGTCTCGATAGTGTGGCTGGAACTTGTGCTTCACAACTTTAAGTCACTGCATTTTCCCTCTTGAAGACAAAACTTAAAGAAATTACTTAAAATTTAACCATTTAAAATAGTTTTTAAAATTATTTTAAGATTCAGACGGGGGTCGCAATGCTATTGGACACAGAGCCGTGGTGGCAGTGCACCCAGTGGCTCACCCACTGTGGGGTGCTGTCAGCCAACCACCGGGCGACCTGGGACTCGGTGCAAGTGCTCGACCTGGCACAGACCCTCTGCAAAAGGGTCCTGCTCGGCCAGCTGCTCAACAACCTCCGGGCGCACTCCATCCACCTCAAGGAGATGAACCTGAGGCCGCAGATGTCCCAGGCGCTGCCCAGAGACACAGGCAGGTGCGTGTTTGTCAGTGCACAGATCGTTACAGCACGCCAGTCGACCAAAAGCTTACATTATATTACTGGGAATATGATATAATGTTATATATATTCTTTTTATAGAAACCTGTCTCACCACAGCCCTCGGTGTTAAGGATCAAGCACTGTAGCACTCTCATCCCGCCGTTCATCAATTTGCTCAAGTGGGCACCAGTAACATCTCCATTGTGAGACTGGTTGTTACTGTTTTTGGCAATCAAATTCGCCACGTGTAGCATGCCAGGCTCTGCTGTGTGGGCGGGATACTCTCAGTAGCTTGGTAGCTTGCTGGGCTCTCTGAGAGGGACGGAGGAATCGAACCCGGGTCGGCTGCATGCAAGGCAAACGTCCTACCTGCTACATAATAATATTATAACCTTCTGTATTTCAACTTTTTTTTTTTTTGCTTTTTGTGTCACACCCGGCAATGCTCAGGGGTCATTCCTGGCTCATGCACTCAGGAATTACCCCTGGCGGTGCTCAGGGGACCATATGGGATGCTGGGATTCGAACCCGGGTCGGCCGCGTGCAAGGCAAACGCCCTACCCACTGAGCTATCACTCTAGCCCCTGTATTTCAACTTTTTTTGAAGTGGTTTAAATGTTTTTCAGAACAAGTATACAGTGATTAATATATGGAATCTTCAACAAGTCTCTCGACCAGAGACGACAGACGCCTCCTTTAGCCTTCCAGCCGTTTGAGCAGCCCAGAGGTTTCAGCCGTCCCTCGAGCTGTCCTCTCCCCTGCCCTCGGGCCTCTGGCCATGACTGACCCTCCCTCCAAACAGTCACTCCCAGCGCCTGTTTGCTTCCCTGCCCTAACCCGTTAGCCCTTCTGTCTCCGAGCCGGCACACGCCATGAGCATGCCAGCTGACCGCCTGCCCCAGGGACGGACACTTTTTTTTTTTTTTTTTTTTTTTTTTTTTTTTATAATTTATTTATTTTTAATTAGAGAATCACCGTGAGGGTACAGTTACAGATTTATACACTTCTGTGCTCACACTTCCCTCATACAAAGTTTGGGAACCCATCCCTTCACCAGTGCCCATTCTCCACCACCCGCAAACCCAGTGTCCCTCCCACCCTCCCCAATCCCATCTCCCCCCCACCCCACCCTGCCACCGCGGCAAGGCATTCCCTTCTGCTTTCTCTCTCTAATTAGCTGTTGTGGTTTGCAACAAAGGTGTTGAGTGGCCGCTGTGCTCAGTCTCTAGCCCTCATTCAGCCCGCAACTCCCTTCCCCCACATGGCCTTCGACTGCAATGTAGTTGGTGATCGCTTCTCTGAGTTGACCTTTCCCCAGAACGTGAGGCCAGCCTCGAAGCCATGGAGTCAACCTCCTGGTACTTATTTCTACAGTTCTTGGGTGTTAGTCTCCCACTCTGTTATTCTATATACCATAGATGAGTGCAATCTTTCTATGTCTGTCTCTCTCTTTCTGACTCATTTCACTCAGCATGAAACTTTTCATGCCCATCCACTTGACTACAAAATTCTTGACCTCCTTTTTTCTAACAGCTGCATAGTATTCCATTGTATAGATGTACCAAAGTTTCCTCAACCAGTCATCCATTCTGGGGCATTCGGGTTTTTTCCAGATTCTGGCTATTGTAAACAGTGCTGCGATGAACATACATGTGCAGATGTTGTTTCGATTGTACTTTTTTGATTCTCTGGGATATATTCCCAGCAGTGGTATTGCTGGGTCAAATGGGAATTCAATATCTAATTTTTTGAGAGTCGTCCAAATTGTTTTCCAGAAGGGCTGAACCAGTCGGCATTCCCACCAGCAGTGAAGAAGGGTCCCTTTCTCCCCACATCCTCTCCAACAGCGGTTGCTTTTGTTCTTTTGGATGTGTGCTAGTCTCTGTGGTGTGAGGTGGTATCTCATGGTTGTTTTGATCTGCATCTCTCTGATGATTAGTGATGTAGAGCACTTTTTCATGTGCCTTTTGGCCATTCGTATTTCTTCCTTGGTAAAGTTTCTGTTCATTTCTTTGCCCCATTTTTTGATGGGGTTGGATGTTTTCTTCTTGTAGAGCTCAACCAGTGCTTTATATACCATTGATATCAACCCCTTATCTGATGGGTATTGTGTAAATATCCTTTCCCATTCTGTGGATAGTCTTTGTATTCTGGTCACTGTATCTCTTGCGGTGCAGAAGCTTTTTAGTTTAATGTAGTCCCATTTGTTGATCTCTGTTTTTACTAGATTGCTTAGTTCCGTGTCACCTTTGAAGATACCCTTATCTTCAATATCGTGGAGGGTTTCGCCGACCTTGTCTTCAATGTACCTTATGGTTTGTGGTCTAATGTTGAGGTCTTTAATCCATTTTGATCTGACTTTTGTGCATGGTGTCAGGAGGGACGGACACTTTTACCTGCCTTGCTGGCGGATGCTTCCTTACCCCCAGCCCTGCTGCGGAGAACCTGGGCCCACGTGCCTCTGGGGGTGGGGCCCGGCTAAGTCAGGGGTGCCACACCAGCTCCAGCTGTGGGGGCCCACACGGGAGCCCTGGCACCCCCGGCCCGCCCAGACGAGCGGCAAGCAGTGCTGCGTGTGGGCCAGAGGGAACAAGCAGGACCCAGGCTCTGAGAGCTGGACCACGCGTGGCCGTCCTTGGCCTGAGGGGACTCGGCGGCTGCGCCTCCTAGTTCTCGGTCCCCTGCGTTCTGCCGACACTCACCGAGTGTCCTGGATTCCAGCTCCTGTGCAGCGTGGGGGGCGCTTTCCTAGGCCTCGGCCCCCCTTCCCCAGAGGTGGGTCCTGGGCGTCCCTCACGTGCATGAGAACTGTCTGCACGGGTTCGACGTGGAGCCGCTCCCTCCCATCCCTCACTGTGGCCCCTCAGCCAGGCAACGCAGAGACGGCGGGTGGGTGGTCTCGCCCCAGCCCCCAGGGCCCCCTCTGGTTGCTGGTTCTGGGCTCAGCCGAGTGAGCGTCTCTGCCGCCTGTTGTGTCTCGGATCCTCCCTCCGCAGAGAGGGTGTCTGCGGGGCGATCCCTGTGCCCTGCCCGGGGTCTGCCCTCCAGGCAGACGGGCACCCCACCGCGGGGAACAACAGGGAGCTCCCTGGGCACGCACCCCCCACCCTGCTACAGGCCAGCACCACCCTCGCCCCAGCCTGTGGGCGACAGTGCTAGGAGCCAGGAGGGAGGGACCTGCCCGCCCCGCCCCGCCCTGCCCCACCTCTGCCCCGCCCCGCCCCGCCCCACCACGCCACGCCCCGCCCTGCCCAGTGAGCCGGCTCTGTCCTGCAGAGGGACCCAGGACAGCCTGACCATTTACACCAAGGATGTGGCTGGAGCTGCCCCTCCCCTCCCCTCCCCTCCCCTCCCCATCCCGGGGACTCCAGGCGCCTCCAGCTGTCCCCAGCCTCCAGGTAGGACCTCTCCGTATGACCCCCGAAGTCCCAGGCACGCGGGGCAGATGGCCTAATCAGAAAGATAGAGATTGCTCTTCACAAGGCAAAGAGGCTGCCACCACACTTCACTCCAGACGCGAGTGGGAGGAGCACCGACTTGCGTGTGCAAAAGCACCCCTCTCAGGCCGGGCCAGACGTGCCAGTGCCGTGCACGTGGACAGAATGTCAGAACACCACTTTCGCTCACACCTTTCGTTTTGTCTCAAGGGTGGGAGTGAAATGAGAGCGTTCTTACACTGCTCACAGTCCCTGAGGGCGCACGCGGTGTGTGTAGGTTAGCGGAACGGGGGACCAGAGCAGCCTCAGCCAGAGGGCACGACTCCTTCAACGTCAGAAGCTGAATTCACGGCAGACGCACGGATGGAGTCTTGACACCCCTCCCGTGACCCTATGAAACGTGTGCACACGTAGATGGAAACGTGGCCTTCTCGGGATCTCCATCTTACAGGACCTGCCGCCTGCTTGCCCGGGGCCTCCTGCGTCTGAGAATCTCGTCAGTACCCGGCAAGCAAGGAAGGAAGGAGCGGGGCTACTCCTGCCGGCATGAATGGTATCTCTCCTTCTCGGGCAAGAACAGGCTCGACTCCGGCTTCCTACGGCACAGGGCAAGGGAGACAGATGGCACGATTACATGCACTTTGTTGCTTAATGGAATCCCGCACACCAGCGTCTCATCATAAGGGAGCCAAGTGGGGGCCCGGTTCCAGAGCAGCAGGGAGGCTGAGTGGTGGACCTCCTTAAACCCTTCCACTTGAGGCCTGAGAGCATCACTCTTCGAGCATTGTTTTCTCAGAATGCTCCTGATTGCTAAGAGTGGTGAACGATGGCTTCAGATTAGATAGTTAGACAGATTCACTGAGGGTTGAAATGTTATTTTCTACTGTTTTCCTTCCACATCACAAGATGAAAATGAATCAAAATGAGAGATTGTAGAGAACGTGGGAAATAGCTCTACTTTCAGAGGAGCTCGTGGTACAAATCAGAAAATCTCTTCATGGATGCAGCGATGCTTTTTCAAGTGTTTCAGAATACCAGTGTTGACAAATCTTTTTGACTTTCATCAGAATGATCTCTAGAGCTCTGTTATAGCAGACTCAAGTGTTTTGTAATTATATTGCGTTGTTAACATGTACTGAACATACAGTTAAGCCAGACAAACTACTCTGATTAAAGTTTGTCTCGTTGAATCTAAGAGCATATTTGCCTGAATTATTATTATTATTATTATGGCAAGTACTGTCCCAAATGACAATAAGGTAGCATTATAATTCTTTCTATAATCTCATATACAGTGGGCAAAATATCATAGTGGAGAAAGTTGTTCTAAAACACTATGTTAAAAAATAAAATGGTCCAGGGCTGGAGTGATAGTAACATTGAGTAAGGCATTTGCCTTGCATGCAGCTGACCTGGGTTCAATCCCCAGCATCCCATATGGTCCCCTGAGCACTGCCAGTAGTAATTCCTGAGTGCAGAGCCAGGAGTAACCTCTGAGCATCATTGGGTGTGACCCAAAATCAATCAATCAATAAACAAATAAAATATTTAGAAATTGTCCAACCATAATACTAAAAAGTCAGGTTGACTTCAAACTGCTCTATTTTATCCCATAACCCAGCCACTGCTGTCTTTCAGCAGATATTTCTCCACCACCATCGTGCCATGGTTTGGGTCACACCATAGAATTTTACAAGGAGCATTTGTGCTCTCAAAACTCAAAAATTAGAAATCTATTGGTGGCCACAGGGCCTTTGTCTCAAGATCAGCACTGGGGTGTGGAGCACGTGGGCAGCCCAAGTCTGCGTCTCTAAGGGTTCCAGATACCAGCTTTGTCATCCCCGCCCAGGCCCCCCTGTGCCCCCCAAGGGTTCTCTCCCTGCTCCCGCCATACTCCACGCAGCTGTGCCCCGGGACCCCCTGCCGCCGCCCTGCCCGGGACAGAGGTGCTGGTCCTCTTGTGAGGAGCCCGTCACCCGCCAGCCCTGGGTCTCACGCTGGCATCACCCGATGGCCCCATGACCAGGAAATGCCCCTGAGGACGCCAACCGGGCGCCACGTGACACCCCAGCTTGACTGTGTGGGCAGGTGAGGCTGCCACCCCACTTCCCTGCCCCTCTGTGTGACAGGACCCCCGCGCACAGGCCAGCGTGAGGCCCACCTAGCGGGCGTGGGACGCGGCCCCTCCCCTGCCCCAGAGGTGCTGCTGGGAGGGTGGCCTTTGGCTGGAACCTTCCGGTGACACCGGGGACCCTCCACTGCTGGTCTGGGGGCCCACAGCGAGGCCTTGCACTCTGGATGGCCCAGCCGGACACAGAAATGGAGGCAGCGAGTCTTGAAGCCTGAGGCGGGACCCTCACTCCATGGCCTCCGACCTCGTGCCTGTGCGAGACCCCTGAGAATCCCAGTTCCCTGACCTCTCACCTCTGACCGCCGACCTCAGTCCTGCGCTGGGACTCATCCCAGCCCCAAGACTGTGGTGTGTGACAGTTCTCTGGCGTAGCTGCCCCTCTGGTCCCGAGGAATATGCACCAAAGCCAGTTCCTGCATTAAGCCCGGACATGGTTTCCAGAACGAACCCAAGTTAGCGGGGGCCAAGTAGAGAGGGAAACATCTTCATGCTTCTAACAGTTTTATGTAGATATGACCCTGTTGTTCAGGAACTTTTGTTTGGTTCTGGTTTGGGGCCTCACCCAGCAGTGCTCCGGGCTTGCTCCTGGCTCTGCACTCAGGGATCCTTCCCGGGGCCGGGGCGCTCAGAAGCCAGGTGCAGGCTGGCCGCGAGCAGGGCAGTGTCCCACCCCTGCGTCTCCCAGCCTCACCTGCCGTTGAGGAGGCACTCCAGGTCATGCCTTCGCCCATGACTGACATGACTGACGGCGCTGGGGAGAGACTCAGGCTCTCCTCTCCTCCTGCCTCTGAGGAGACGGTCACCACGTCCCCCTTACGTGTCATTCCGAAGCCCCTGGGGAAGGAGCGACTGTGACCTGATGTCTCCGGGTGGTGGCTGCCGCAGGCCTCCCTCTTGCACCCACGCACACTCCCACAGCCAACTCCACGGATGGGTGCCACATTCATGCCCAACACTGCGTTTGGGAGCAGAGCTTGGTCTTTGGAACATATGCGAGGGCTTCTAGTGGGGTCTCTGTCTATAGACAACCTAAGGGAGATCGTGGTCGGGTGCAACGCATCACAGTGTGTGTGTGCATGTGTGAGCATGTGTGTGTGTGCACACACATGAGTGCATGTGATATGTGTGTGCCTAAATGTGTGTGGGTGTATACATTTATGTGAGTCTATATGCATATGCATGCGTGTGCATATATACGTGTGTGTGCACATGTGCATGCGTGTGTGTGTGTGTGTGTGTCTGAGAGAGATTTCCCACTCACTAGATTTCCTGAAGTTTTAGAAACTAGTTTTTTTAAAGTGGGATGTATGTGCGCGTGTATGTGTGCGCGTGCGAGTGCGCGCGCACGCATTCGCTCGTGTGTGTGTGTGTGAGTGTGTGTGTGTGTGCGTGTGTTTGTGTGTGCGCGCGAGCGCGTGCGTGTGAGTGTGTGTGTGTGCGCGTGTATGTGTGTGCGTGCGAGTGCGTGCATGTGTGTGTGTGTGTGTGAGTGTGCGTCTGATTGGCTGTTCCTGAACAGACAAACTCTGGAAGCTCACCTAGAGCCCTGGTGTGGAGTGTGAGGTTAAGTAACAGGATGCCTCAAAAGCACCAGCAGGAGGCTCGAGGGTTATTAGCTTTGCATTTTATTAAACTTCACTCGCTTTCTCCATCTTCTCCTTTACCAAGTTACTGGGACCAAAAGAGGCCCAAATTGGCCAAGATAGTAAAGCAAATTGAGTTCCAGGAAATGTCCTCGGAACAGGCGGAGTCTGCTGGAGGAGCGACAGCAAACGCAATTTCCACGTCTCGCTCTCCGGGAAGGCTGCCCCGTGGCCCGGGAGAGGCCTGGCTGGAGGGGCCCAGGGAGACTGTCTGCAGGGTGAGGGGGGGCAGAGCGAGGGACTGGAGGGGTGCAGAGTGAGGGGTGCGGGACGAAGAGTCACTTCTCCATACTCCCATTAGGGGGCATCAGTGTGGCCGTTCTGTGCGCGCGCGCGCACACACACACACACACACACACACACGCAGGACCCAGAAGGTGTGATGGAATGCTGACATCATCGTTCCATCCATGATGCAGTCGCTGACGCCATCATTCCATCCATGATGCAGTTGCTGATGTCATCATTCCATCCATCCATCATGCAGTGACACGCAAGGAGCATGAAGCAGCTCAGAGGCTGTGTCCAGCGGGGCCCAAGGCTGGCCAGGGACTTCAGCCTGACACAGCAGTGCCCCTTCTGTTCTTGTCGGGCGTTGGTGGCCTTTTCTGCTGTGGCTGCTGTGTGCGGGCATTTATCATGGCGGTGACAGCACAGCACGGGCTCCCCAGGAGTGAGGGGCGGCCCCTCGCCTCCCCTAAGCTGCGACCTCAGGGTTAGGAGGCAGAGTCCCGAAGCGGCCAGTCCCCGGCCGCTGACCGCTCCTCTGAGGACGCACGTGGCATTTCTGGAGGTGACTGGCCCCAGGAGAGCTGGTTTTCTTTGTCTCGGGCTCATAAGCTTTCCAAAGCCCAAAGCAAAGTGCTCTTTCAAAGTGAGGCTGAGTACTGCCTCTGCCAAGCCCGAGACCAGGACGTGCCCGAGCGGGAGAAGCGTCTCGGGGCCACGCCCCTCATGCCACGTGGGAGGAACACGCCTGGATATGCTGATCTGGGGGGATCTTGTCTCTCCCTTCTTGAGTTGGGATTTGGGAACTAAGAGAGCAGAAATCATTTTATCAGGAAGCGTTCAGGAGCCATCAAGAGTTTAGGATAAAAATCTAAGAACCTGTGGCAGGACCTGGTGTCTCTGTGGACGTCCCTGGTGGCTCGTCTGCGGTGGCACGACTAGAATTACAAGGGAGGATTTCCCAGCTTGGAAACTGAAGACCACAGGATGCGGAAACGTCAGCGTGGGTTTCTGTTTCCTCCCTGAGTGGGGGATGGTGAGCTCCCTTGGCAGGGCCCCAGCGATGTGGCTCTTAAAATCAGCGAGGAGCAAAATCTCAGTTAAGGAAAGGAAAAGCCCAGATGCGCCCTCAGCCCCAGGACTGAATATTAATTAGACGTTAATGAAGACCCATAGGCGAGGTGTTTGCGCCAAGTTGTATCTGAAGTTGAAAATAGCAATGACCTGTGCCCGTGAAAGAAACTAGTTCTTCCCTTGCTCTCGTAACTAGTCGTCCTGGCTTTAAAACACAAGACACAAGTCATCAATTCCACTGTGACTTAGCGATTTATTTACACGCTCTTACAGAGCACAGCTGAGTTCCGAGGCTGATGAAATATTGTTATCCACATAATTCATTTTCCGCAGCTTCAACAAGGTGTTCGCACTGGGGGTAGCTCGCATTTGAGGCTGAAATTGAATTGGAAATCCACGTGAAGACAGTGCAGATGAGGCCAGCTGGAATCACAGGGCCATGTCAATTAAATTTACTCTCCTTTTTGGCATCAAACCTGCTCCCGAGGTCTTGAAATGGCTCTCATTATCCCATCGATTTGAGCTCACAGATATAACTCAGAGCTAAGGTGAGTGGACACTTACTCCCAGGAATTTGTAATAAATTCCCAGTATGTTTTTATGTTTGTCAGAGTTTCATCTAAGTTACTAATGTTTACCAGACTGACTTATTGGTTCTATATGGGCAATCCTCACTTATTAAAGAGGTTATTGATTGAGCTGAAATTAACAATTCCCTATTGATAATTCATCTTTTAGTGGTGGTCACCAAATGAATACTGCCTTGGTCACAAATTAATCTAGAAACAGAAACAAAAGTTGAGAAGAAACAGCTGTTTTCTCCTGGGAGCCAATCAACTGCATTGTAGAACAAAAACAATTTTAAAAAAGAGTCTTTTACCTCTAAACAGTTTCATCTACTTATGGAAATGGTCAGTTGTTAGTCTGGGGAGTCTCCCAGCTCTGACCTTTGACAGCAGCAGGTGTTTTAGAAGACTTTGGGTCTCTATTCAACATGACAGATAAAACGGTGTCTTCTTTTTCCAGTAAATGGCAATTGAGTTAAGCTCGCCCAAAGGAAAATGTAGCCCTGCCATAGGAACTATTTCTTTGGACGCAAACAGCCCTTGCACCCTGTCCACAGCTCAGGGGCGGCCGCACTCCTCTGCCACGCCCTGGACCTTCAGCACTGGGAGGGGGTGGCCAAGGCACCTGGAGGGTCTTTCCAGTCCTGAAGGGAATGCAGCTGGCCAGCGGCTGGCGTTGACTCTGCTGTGAGAGACGGTTCTAGGCCAGTGAACTCTATCTGCAGAAGAGAGAGCAAGTCTCAGGGCCCTGGGGCCACGGGGCCGCCCCACGCCCACCCTGAGACAGTGCCCGTCTCCGCTGTCGTCTGAGAGAGACAGGACCAAGAGAGGGACATGAGGCAGCCACACCCCAGGTCACCTGTCGCTCGCACGAGTCCCCGTCATGGTGAGCAGCATTGGGCACTGTGTGGGGAGCACTTCTGAAATCATTCCTATCGTTTCCTGACGTGCTCGAACATCAGGAGAGCACGTGTGTTTCAGGAGGAGTGAGGGGCCGAGGGGCAGCCCTGGGGGGCGGCCAAAGGGGCCTCCCAGGTGCGGCTCCGTCTCTGGCACCCCCTCTCCCGGTGCCGGTCTCCGGGCGGGCCCCGGCACCCGGGCCGCAGTCTAGGCTGCGACGCTCCGTCCCCAGCCAGCCGGACTCTGCTCACCCCTCGCAGGGGTGCAAGAGTGACCAGAGACGGGAAGATTGTCCTGGGCCGAGAAGCCCTGGCTCCTGGGCAAAAGTAGGAAACCTGGCCTGACGGACAGAGATGCTCGCCATGCCCGTGGCCCGGGAGGTGGAGGGAGAGTGGCCACGTGCTGCGGTTTACCTGGTGACAGAGGAGGCGGCCCTGGTGCCCTGCCCACGGCTGGTAGTGTGAGGATCTGGCCCAGGACAGACCACAGGAATCTATTTAGCTTTCTTAAGACTCTTTTTACAGGAGCCCGCATTCTAGAATAACGTGATTTTCTGCCCCTGAACAAGGAATTCAGATACAGGCACCCCGGTTCGCAAGAAGGGTGGTGGTCAGACCAGATAACGAGACCCATATCACATGACCCGTATCACAAGACCCAGAACTGCCCCCAGAACCGGGACATTCCTGAATATTGGCGCGAATACTGATCTCTAAAACCATAGGCTAAGGAGTGATGTCCTTTTAAATGGATTGGTTAAGAAAGTTTGCAATATTACAAATCTATTGGCTATGAAATGCGCGGGCTCTGCTGTAACGGCCGGGGAAGGCCTATATAAGATCTCCTTTGGAGAAGCTCGGGGTCTTTGGCCCAACCTGCTGGACCTGTGTGTCCGTGTAGGCGGCTGGACCCTGGCTAGCCAGTCTTACAATAAACCCTGCTTGCTGTTTGCAGTCTCTGGAGTCTCTTTGTCGTTATAGGGAGATCTCGATCCGCGCCCTAACAGTAGGAGAGGCAGTGGTGCCCGTGGGCGGGTGGCACGGACGAAGAGCGGCTGGCGGTGCTGCCCGTGACCCAGGGGCGGGGGAAGAGGAAGGGGACGTGGTGGGGTGCCTGGAGACGCCCCCTCCCCAGCGGTGAGAGAGAGAGCTCCAGCCAGGACGGCCTCCCTGTGCTCCCCAGAGAGAGCACCGAGTCGGGGCGCTGCCAGCTGAGGAGCCCCGTGCTGCACCCGCAGACTACCGGGCCCAGCAGCTACGTGGCTCTGCTGTGGCCGGTGCTTTGTTGTGTCCGGCCCGTGTCAGCTGGGGCCTGGGGCTCCGTGCACGTGGCCACCTTTATTTCACTGCAGCAAGATGGACGTTTCGACGCCTGTACGTACGGAGCTCACTGATAACCAGCACTTAGGGCCTTCTCCACAGAGCCGCCGCTGCGAGCCGCTGCCTCGCCGAGACCCGAGGCCCGTGTGGGGCCTGGCACGGGACGGTGCCGCTGCAAGGTCACTTCTGTCCACCGCGCCGAGACCCCGAGGCCCGTGTGAGGCCCGGCACTGGGTCGGTGCTGCTGCAAGGTCACTTCTGTCCACCTCACCGAGACCCGAGGCCCGTGTGGGGCCTGGCACTGGGACGGTGCTGCTGGAAGGTCACTTCTGTCCACCTCGCCGAGACCCGAGGCCCGTGTGGGGCCTGTACTGGGACGGTGCTGCTGCAAGGTCACTTCTGTTCTGCTTCATGTTGGGGGCCACGCCTCCCCGTGGTGCTCAGGACTCACTCCTGCTCTGCACCCAGGGATCACGTCTGGTGGGGCTCAGGGTCACTAAGGGGGGCTGAGGGTCCAACTGGGCCAACCCCAGCAAGGCAAACTGTGTGTCCACTGCCCTATGGCTCCGGCCTTGATGAGGTGATTTTCAGTGAAGTCTGAGCAAAACTCCAGGTGGGATCTCAGTTTCTGCCCAGCCCATCTCACGGGCTCTGCCACGCGGCTCTTAGCTGGCTTTGAAACAGCAGCCAGGACCTTCAGGCTGCCACGCACTGACCCGGCAGAGACACTGGAAGACTAGGCCAGGTCTGCAGTCTCATCCTCCTCCTGCGATTCTCGGGACGCACTGCCTTCGGCCACGAGGGTCAGAGCTGCTGCTGGACCCCCCAGCACCCACCGTCACCCACAGGTGCTCGAGCATAAAGGGAGCCGTTGCATCTCCCGGACCACCACAGCCCAAGGGAGCTACACCGGCCAGGACGCAGCCTGGCACTGACCCTGCCCCCAGCCAGAAGGGGCATCCCTTGGAGGCCTTGGGGTCTCCCTCCTCGTCCGTGTAAGACAGAGAGCTAGAGGCAGCCGTCTGAGTTTCTGCGCTATTCTCGGCCTGGAGGTGGGGACCACTCGTCTCCCACCTGCTCTCCCCAACCCGGGCGCTTACAGGAGCCGAGAGCCTTTGCTTCCCAGCTCTGCCCTTCCTCTGAGTCTGTGGGTTCCTTCGGGCAGGAAGATTTCCAGACAAACAAGATGCTTCCATTAGGTTATTGATTCTCTCTTTACTAGGCCCTTCGCCGTCTGAAATGACTGTTCAATGGTCATGAAAGCAAGTGGGGATGGTCTGGGCAGTTGGTCCCGGGCGGCTGTCCAGCAGGAAACTGAGGTACGATGCTAGGGGTCAAGTCTGGCCCTGGAGGCCTTGCAGGGCCTGAGACGGATGGACCAGAGCGTCCCTGGCTGCTGCTGCTGACGGGGGGCACCCGGCACGGTCTGGGGAGGGCGGGGGGAGCCCAGCTCCCGTCCACAGCTGCCAGATGCCTGCGGGTTCAGAGCCGGGCAGGGCTCCGCGTGGAGGCTGAGCTACAGGAACTGTTTCCCGGGGGCTTTAGGGAACACGTGGCACTTGGAGTCTGGCCCGGACCACCCCGCTGGGAACAGGGACGCCTGCGGCTCGTCACGGACAGACACCAGCATCAGGCTGCTCCCAGCGGCCCCCACCCTGCCATCACCCCTCTCCCGCGAGAGAGCTGGCACTCGGCCTGCGCCCTAGACTGACTACCTCCCTGTGGCACTGCGGGAGACATCAGGGCAGCCGCAGAGTGGGTGCCCCTGGTGGTTGGGGTGCCGGCCGGGGCAGCCCAGAGCCAGCTCTGCCTGCTGTGAGCCGGACCCTGACGCTCTGACCACTTTGGCACGGTCCTGCCCTGCCCTGGGTGGGTGCCCTTTGCTGCTGGGAAATGCAGCCGGTCACCAGCTCGTGGCGGCATGCAGTGAAGTGGACGGCACTGTAAATGCCCCATTTCCCACAAGGTGGCCTTAACAATGGGATAAAATGCTAGAAACAAAGAGTCGTTTCCTTGGCCCAGATTGTAATCTTCCCTTTGGGGACCTTTGAGGTTCCACTAAATCGAACGTTCAGGCTTCCCTGCGCTGCGCTGTCAGCACCGGGCCTGTGGCAGCAAATCACGGTGCTGCAGACTCAGGTTCAGGCACTTCCCAGGAACTTCAGGGTACCCCCCAGACGCTACTACTGGACCGTCCTCTCCAGAGCAGAACCACGCCGAGACTTCCTGTCAAGCTCTCTGATTGGTCTGAGAAAACCCACCCCTCTGTAGAGAATGCAGCATGCTGACGGTGCAGGGGAAGGGGCACGGAGGGAGGCAGGGAAGGAGGCCAGGGAGAGAAGGAAGGAAGGGAGGTGGGAAAGGAGGAGACAGGGAGAAAGGAGAGTCCCAGAGGAAGAAGAGTTTCGGGAGCTCTGTGCCAGGAACAGAGCAGAGCCTGGCACTACCCGGCAATCTCAGCTCTCTCACAAACCTGCGTGGATACGTTGGAAGCGCAGCCAAGGGCAGAGTCCCCAGAGAGGCGATGGCTCAGCCCACACGGGTCTGGCTGCAGAGTCTCTTCCCACTCACGTCTCTGTCCATCTGGTGGAACCTGCCTTCTGTGGCCCAGGCCTCCATCCCCTCGTGCTGGAAGGAGCTCCCACCCGGGGGTCTCTCTGGGGGGACCCTCCCTGAGCAGGGGCATGAGGGCTACTCGGCCCTGCTCACATGCCCCTTTCCTTCGGGCCTCGGACCTAGCCCTGGACACCCTCCCAGCCCAGGCTGCTCACGTTCCTGTGCGGGCCTGTGACACCCAGCAGCAAACGCACGCGTTCACAGTAGAAGGATCTGGATTGCCGTGGGGGGCTCTGACTGAGCTGGTTCTGTCTGAACGCAGCCCCAGCCCTCCTTCCCTTCTCTCCCTGCCCACCCTGCGTATCACAGAGTGAGGAGTCTTGTCTGGAAATCACAGTCAAGCTCTGAAATTGCAGTTAATTATGTTTCTAATTGTCACACAAAGAATTCACCTATAAATTAAAGCACCAAAAGAACATAAGCACAACCATGCTCAGAGTTGGAAATTACAGAAAATATCATTAAAAGACTGATAGGAAGAACAAAGCCATTTCCGTGTCCCTTTTGTTCTTGAGAAAAACCCAGCAATACTTTTCCTACTTCTTTGTGAATTATAAAGATTTTTGACAGCTGATTGTGTTTGTTTCATGGAAAATTTCAGGTTTATTATTAGAAAAGTAATTCTGTTAGCAACAATGGACTAGTCAAAGGTTTACCATATAATTACATTCTCCTAAAGAATGCAAGGTTAGGAATAAGAAAATTAGACAAATACTCTCTCAGCAAATAGTATGACAATGACCTTTGTCCAGAGTGGGGTGTGAGGGCAGCATTTCAGAAAAAAAGATAAACTACTTTGAAAATAACATTAGGAACTTGTACCCTTATAATTTTATTCAATGCTGCTTTTAATTGGGGGAAACATCACAGAAGCAGACAGGTTCAATGACAGGTTATAAAAACTGAACACGCTCACTATTTGACAAAGGACACCTGCTACGAAGCACATGCATCCCTGACACTCCTCACATTCCCCTGAGGGTCCATCCTCCTCCCCTCACTCTCCTGTGGGTCCTTCCTCCTCCCCACACTCTCCTGAGGGTGTTTCCTCTTCCTCACTCTCCTGAGGGTGTTTCCTCCTCACTCTCCTGTGGGTCCTTCCTCCTCCCCACACTCTCCTGAGGGTGTTTCCTCCTCCCCTCACACTCCTGAGGGTCCTTCCTCCTCCCCTCACACTCCTGAGGGTCCTTCCTCTTCCCCTCACATTCCTGATGGTGTTTCCTCCTCCCCTCACACTCCTGAGGGTGTTTCCTCCTCCCCACACTCTCCTGAGGGTGTTTCCTCCTTCTCACACTCTCCTGAGGGTGTTTCCTCCTCCTCACACTCTCCTGAGGGTGTTTCCTCCTCCTCACACTCTCCTGAGGGTGTTTCCTCCTCCCCTCACACTCCTGAGGGTCCTTCCTCCTCCCCTCACACTCCTGAGGGTCCTTCCTCCTCCCCTCACACTCCTGAGGGTCCTTCCTCCTCCCCTCACACTCCTGATGGTGTTTCCTCCTCCCCACACTCTCCTGAGGGTGTTTCCTCCTCCCCACACTCTCCTGAGGGTGTTTCCTCTTCTTCACTCTCCTGAGGGTGTTTCCTCCTCCCCACACTCTCCTGAGGGTGTTTCCTCCTCCCCACACTCTCCTGAGGGTGTTTCTCCTTCCCACACTCTCCTGAGGGTGTTTCCTCCTTCCCACACTCTCCTGAGGGTGTTTCCTCCTTCCCACACTCTCCTGAGGGTGTTTCCTCCTCCCCTCACACTCCTGAGGGTATTTCCTCCTCCCTACACTCTCCTGAGGGTGTTTCCTCCTCCCTACACTCTTCTGAGGGTGTTTCCTCCTCCCTGCACTCTCCTGAGGGTGTTTCCTCCTCCCCTCACACTCCTGAGGGTGTTTCCTCCTTTTCACACTCTCCACATGCAGTGAGGGTTGGACACCAGTGCCACAGCCACAAGCCTTGTTGAAGAGCGTAGGAACTCTTTGGGATTGTCCTTGTTTCCCCCAACTCCTGAACCGAGTTCAGCTCCTCTTCCTGGCATGAATTTAGCCCCGGAGTTTGGCCCAGTGGGTGAGCTTGCAGCCATGGACAATGCTCAAGTTCCTCCCATGTTGGGTGTCTGTTTTCCCGTCTGAGCGCCATAAGCATCCTGTGCAGAGACCCTATTTCCATGCCTGCTTACGGAGCCTGAGGTGGGACTGGGGGGCTGGACAACGTGTCTGAAGAAGCCGGTCCACACACCAGGGAGAGTGAAGCCTCACCGAAAACATGCTGGGAAGATGAAACTGGCCCTTCAGCCCCAGCCTGAAGCTAGATGGATGCCGAACACAAGTGCCACGAAATGGACCAAATACTTAGACGTTAGACCCAGACACTGGTGCATAAAGATCAAACAAGTGAGTACGTGGAGGATCAAGCAATTGAGTCACTTCAGTGCCTCAGCATCTGAGAGCAACTTGGTCATTTAAGTCCCATGGCAAGGAAAATAAATTAAAATTTAAACGGTGTTGCTACATCCAACTAAAGAGCTTCTACGCAGTTTAAAACAATTAAAAAGCCACCTAAACCAGAAGAGACTGGGAAAAACAGATATTTGCATGCAATGACCTGGCAATAAGATGATGCCCAAAGTATAAAACAGGTACTGGAGTGACGCCACAGCGGGTAAAGGTACTCGTCTTGTGTGTGACTGCCCTGGGTTTGACCCACAGCACCACAGACAGAGCCCCAAGCCTGGCAAGAGTGACCCCTGAGTGCAGAGCCAGGAGGAAGCCTGAGCCCCTCTCGGTGTGGCTCCCAAACAAGAAATAAAAGTCCAGCCAGCGCCTGCAGGGAAGCCCTGGACTTCAGAGCCGTGTGTGGTGCTCGTGTGTGTGGTGCTAAGTTCCCGGTTAGCTGCTGGTCCTGCCTTGGTACCACGTGATGCCGGGGGTATGATGACCTCCATACTGACCCCCCACAGTCTGTAAGAATTCTGTCCCCAGCATGCTGTAGAACTCTGTCCCCACCCCACAGACTGAAACCTGCCCCCCACGTGCGGTGAGCCTGTCCCCCTGAGACAGCCCCCACAGGCTGCAGAGTCTGCCCCCCACACACACACGCCAGGTCTGATCTGTGGCGTGACACTTTCTCCCCAGCCGCACACGGAGATTTGTAGCAGGACCACGGCTGACATGTGGGCCTCTCGCTTGATTCGGGATGTTCTGCAGCTCTGGGGAGTCCAAGGGGACTCCGGAGCACTGACTCCGATAAACGTGAGAGCTGCACCCTGTCGAGTAAGCCGAGGCCTGGTCACCCTCAGCACACAGGCCTCTGGGCACGGGGACAGAGGAAAGGATTCACAGCTCGCGTCTCTGGTGGTCTGGGGCCGGGTGTCAGGCTCCCTCAGCAGACGAGGGTCCCCACGGCCCACACGGGGGCCTGGGCAGGGCCTGCTGGGCCACCACCCACGGGGAGAACTCGCGGCCAGGATCGGGCAGCCTGGCACAGCCAAGCTCTGAGCCTGCACACAGCCCGCCCCTGCCAGCAGCCCGCCGATGCCCGGGGGCCCACTCACGGCTGTGGCTCAGGGTCCCTGCTGAGAGCTGTTTCCTCCTCAGAGCAACGCTCGGGCGTTTGTGCTCCTAACCCGGGGAGTGGCCGGCTGCAGAGACCGGCTACTGCTCCGTCCACTCTCACCCGCCTCCTGAGGGAGTCAGAGCTCTCCTTCCTACGGGCCAGAAGCTCCTGGGTCGGGGTCTCTGCAGCCAGGATGGGACACGTGACTGTCTTGGTCTCCGTCCGGGGGCGGGGGAGGGCGTGGGGGACTGCCGGTGTGTAGCTTATCTCGGTTTCCCGACGGCGCTCAGCTATGAATGGGGAACAGCGGTAACAGGGGGGCAGGCAGCCGGGCCTCTCGCTCCTTGAGGACGGTGCTCGGGTGGGAAAGGGCGCGGGGGGAATAAAGCCTCTCCCTCACTCAGTGTCAGGGAGAGGCCCCCGCGGGCCGCTGGAGACCCAGCTTGGCCGCAGACCGCAGCCCATGGGCGCTCGGGCTGTCACTGTCGAGGGCCCTCGTGCAGGTGGGAGCAGCGCCAGGCTGGCCTGGGGCCCCTGAGCCAGACCCCGCGCCTTGGCACTCTCGGCTCTGTCTGCGACGCCCTAGGACCAGCCCCGCAGAGGCGCTCACAAGCCGCGGCACTGCAGACGCTGCTTGGAGATGTTGACTCGAGGGTCCTCTTCACAAGAGGTGCCGGGGACGCAGCCTGCGGAAAGGAGAGTGTAGGGGCGGGAGCGACAGCACAGCGGGGAGGGCGTTTCCCTGGCACGCGGCAGACCCGGGTTCGAATCCCAGCATCCCATATGGTCCCCGAGCACAGCCAGGGGTAATTCCTGAGTGCAGAGCCAGGAGTCACCCCTGACCATCGCCGGGTGTGACCCCCCCAAAAAAAAACCCCCCCCAAAAAAAAGAAAGGAGAGTGTAAATCACTGTCATCTGTGGCACGGAAGTTAAGGAAGCACTGGGTTTTCCCGTTCTAGCTTATGCTCATTTCTGTATTTTTCCCTGGAATAAGCTAACAGCTCGCGTCTCTTAGGACCTGCCACTAAACCCTCTCAGTCACTGGTTCTCATTTCTCTTGGTGGCACGAGTTTGGGCTATGACCCTTTCACAGCTCCGTCTTTATCGTTCCCTGGTTTGGGGCCTGTTCTCTGAATCCAAGGGCACCTTCAGGAGGAACGTTAACCAGACGGAAAATGCAGATTCCAGCAGAAGTCGACCCAGGGTTTGGTCTCTGCCTCCAGTGTGTGGGGTCAGCCAGCTCGGGGGTGCTGGAGTTCTGACCTCGTGCGGCAAGCGGGAGCACGGGGGCGGGGGGACCCCACGGGCACTGCTGGATTCTGACCCACATTCCGCACAACAGCCGGCAAGCTCGTGCCTGTGCCTCTCCCCCACCTCACCTCACCTGTCCTGTGCCCCTGCGCTCAGCCTGGCTCCGTGTGCAGACGGCCTCGGGAGCACAGAGGACGCTCGAGCCCGAGGCCCGGCCATGACCCGCCGCTGAGGCCGGCAAAGCTGTGCCCGGGCCACTCCTCAGGTCTGAGTCCCCTCCCTGCTGTGCCCAGGCCAGGGGCCTGAGTGACGGTCGGACACAGGACCAGGGCAGAAGGACAGAGCTTCTTCAGTTTGCGCGACGATGGGGCGAGACCCTCTGGCAGGGCGTCTCGGGGGCACAGAGCCGCCTCCTTGCTCTCGGAGCTGAACGAGGTTCCTCACTTGGGCCCACTCCACGTGGTGATCAAGGATCATGTGACACTCGGGATCACCCGAGCCTCCGCCAAGCACCGTGTGCCCGTGGGCACTTGCCCCGCTCTGCCCGTGGGCACCCGCCCCGCCCGACCTGGCCCGGCTCTCTGCATTGCCCGTGGGCACCCGCCTCGCTCTGCCTGGCTCTGCCCATGGGCACTCGCCCCGCCCGGCCCGGTTCTCTGCTCTGCCCGTGGGCACCCACCCTGCCCGGCCCAGCTCTGCCCGTGGGCACCCGTCCGGCCCGGCCTGGCTCTCTGCTCTGCCCGTGGGCACTTGCCCCGCTCTGCCCGGCTCTCTGCTCTGCCCGTGGGCACCCACCCTGCCCGGCCCGGCTCTCTGCTCTGCCCGTGGGCACCAGCCCTGCCCGGCCTGGCCCTCTGCTCTGTGCCTCCCTCCAGCCTCTCTTGTCTCCTGGATCCCAACAAGCCCCGTGAGAGGCGAGGGGGGGAGGTGAAGGCACCCAGCTGTGCCCGCAGCCCCAGGGTACTCGGACTCACTCCGCCTCCAAAACAAACCGTAGGCCAGGCGTGGTGGCCCTGCGGGTGTGGCGCTCACAGACAGGTGCTCAGAGCAGTGTCCTGAGAACTGTCCCGTGGCCCGCGGTGTCCCCTCCCGGCAGAGAGCAGAGCCCCACGCTCCACTCCTCGTTCCTGCTGCTGCTCCCAGGCAGAGCTAGCCATGGCGGGGGCCTCCCCCCGCCTGCCCCCGCTAGCCCCGCTCCCCTCACCTGCAGAGGGAAGCCCGGCCGAGGGCTGGAGAGCACTGCAGGTGGAGCTGAGACTCAGTGTTGCTGTGAACCCTGAAACTGAGCCTGAGCCCAGCTAATTGCGATCCTGAATTTAAAACACCTGCTTCACGCGCTTCCTCTCTGTGGAACAGTAACTCCTGCAGACTCCAAACCACTTTGTCACGGAGTTAGGTGGGATACGCAGATATACGCTCCGGAGACCGTTCCCAGGGAAGCCTTTACCTCGATGCTGAAGTAATTTAGTGCTTGCATATTTTGTGTTGATTCAGGCAGTGTGGTTGCCTACAGCAGAGACATAGTTAAGCTCCGACGCAGAAGCGGTTGTGTAGAGAATAAATTCCGTCTGACTTAATGCTTGCTGGGAATGTGGGGCCCCGGTTCCCCAGAGTCTGCTCCGGCCAGACTCGCTCCGTCACGGAGAGCTGTGCGGGCTGGCGCGCCCTCCCTCTGCCCCAGCAGCCGGGCCCTGGCTGGGCGCTGGCCCTGGGCTGGCCGGCCCGGGGCTGTCCTCACAGGGTCTGCCCCTGCTCTAGCTGTCCCTCGGAGCTGGCTTTGCTCGTGTCCGGTGCAGGACACCAGGGACGCAGCCGGGGTGACGTCTGGGGTGGCGAGTGCCTGGGGACCCTCGGCCGCAGTCACGGGGCTCTGGGGCCTTCCTGGTCAGTGGGGACCTCTGCCCTGTGGGAGGTACGGGCGGGGGGTCCTGCTCTCTCAGCTCCCGCTGCAGCCACAGCGCCCCGAGCCCGGCCCGGGCCGAGCGACCCCGGGAAGGTCGGTCCTGGCAGACCAGAGCCCTGAGCTGAGCGGGGTGAGAGACTCGACCTCGGGGCTGTTGCCAGGTGGGACGACCGGGATGAACGAAGCCCAGCTCCCCCCGGGGCGAGCGACCCCCTTCCCCGTCTCCCAGAGTTAGGTGAAATCGCTGAAGGGCCGAGGGCGCAGCCGGGCCCAGGCCCACCCCTTAGTCCAGGGCAGCAGGTCTGGGGGGGTGTCGCCCTCCGCACCCTCGAGCAGCTCACGTAGGGGCTGCGCCAGCCTGGCGGGGTTCAGTCCCCAGCACCCCTGGGCTCTGCCCAACAACAGGGAGCCCCTTCTCTCTGACCAGCCGGCCCTGGCTCTGCAGGTCCCAGTGAGGAGGCCTGGATCCCACCCACCAACCCCGGCTTCAGGGGGTCCCTGCAGTCATGGGGGAGGGCCGGGGGTCGAGTCGCCCTTTGGTCCTGTCTCTCGGCAGAGCACTTTCTAACGCAGACACTCACGCGTGCTCACAGGATTCCTGGGCCTTGGGGGCGCAGGCAGACGCCCCGAGGACCGCGGGCCCGTGGCAGACCGCAGAGCCTGAGCCTTCCCGCCCCAGAGCTGGGACCCGTGTCCGTGTCACCTCCCAGACCAGCCACGTCTCAGCACCTGGGACTCCGGTGCCAGGCCGGGGTCTAACAGGCGCGTCACGCAAGGTGGCACTGTGCCGGGACGGCAGCTGTCTGGTGCAGGCCCCGGGGGCCTCTCTGCCGACCCCCGGTCATGCAGGCCCAGGGCGAAGACGCAGGGGGGGGGGCAGCAGCGTCCGGGGACCTGCTCGGGGGCCCTGGGGTCAGCCCGGTGGTGACCGACTCTGCCGCAACACAGGTGCTCATCTCGTCCACGGAGCACCCCGGGCTCTGCTGCCCGCCTGAGTGGCCAGGCCAGAGGGAGCGAAGGCCCAGGAGGAGCACGACGGGGTGAGCCCCACACAGACCTGCCCTGTGTCCCCCGGTGCCCCTGGAAACACCCTTACTTAAGTGAACAAACAGAGAAGGCCCTGGGTCATTCTAGGCAGTGGAGACGGCCGGGCAAGGTGGAGGCCGGGCACCGTGGAGGCCGGGCACCGTGGAGGTCGGGCACCGTGGAGGCCGGGCACCGTGGAGGCCGGGCACCGTGAAGGCCGGGCAGCGCCCCTCTGCACTGGGCCTCAGGGACAAGCCCCTCCCTCTGCGCCTGAAACCCACGTGCAAGTGACTGCTGGGTCTCGGAGCTGCTCAAGTTTCTCTCTTTTCCTCCTGGAGTGAGCACGCGGCTGTGTCGACGGGAGTCCCCCACCAGGCTCGCTCCGTTTCCCACGGCCCCCGCTCCATGGTGCTCTTTGACCTGTGGCCTTTCCTTTGTGCCTTTCTGCCACCCTCCAGGCACTGGTGTGGGGTCAGAGGAGCCCACACTGGGCAGAGGGAGGGGACTGAGAGCCCTCAGTGTCACACCCTGGCCGCCTCTCTCCGGGCCTCAGGCTGGTCCCCCAGCTAATTCAGGCACGTGTTCCTCACCCGGGAGCCCTGGCTTGCCCGGTCACTCATGCTGCTCCTCAGGGCACCAAAGCGGTGCTGTCCTCTGCGAGGCACCTGTGTGCACGCTGTGTGGACACTGTGAGCGCTGAGTGGACTGCGGGGGCAGCTGTGAGACGGGTGCTGTGATGACTGTGTGGGTGGCCGTGGGCAGCCGTGTGGGCAACTGTTTGACAGGTTCTGTGATGACTGTGTGGATGGCCGTGGGTGGCCGTGTGGACAGTCTCTGTGGAAAGCTGTGTTGTGGGCTGTGGACATGCTCTGTGGGTGACTGTGTGGACGACTGTGTGGGTGGCTCTGTGGTGGCTCTATGGGTGACTGTGTGGGTGGCTCTGTGGGGGCTCTGTGGGTGGCCAGGCGGGCAGGTTCCAGGCACAGCTGTGTGGAAGCTGTGTGGCTCAGTGCTCGTGTGTGTCTGTGTCCCCTCCCAGGCCCTCACAGTTTCCTGGATGTCAGACGCACTGCACACGGGTCTGGCGAAGGTGTGCGTGTCAGCCACCCTCTGGTAACCTGTCGGTCGTTTCCACCCTTCACTCCGCTGAGTCCGAGGCCCAGGGCTGTGACTCCTGCCTCTGGGACAGACAGTGCGAAGGCGCTGCTGATGTGATGACTGAGGCCTCGTGCACTGCGGGTTTGCTCCAGAGCCCTCGGCTTCTCCAGGGGGCCTCCCCCCTGCACCCCACCAGCTGCAGGGGAGCCCGGACAGTCCCGCCTCCCCAGCTCCAGGCATGGCTGACCTGATGCTGGCACAAACGTCCGGCTGTGGCCTGAGTTTACTCCCGTAATGCTTGAGGAGGTCCAATATGTGGTTTTGGTCACGTCGTTGGGTGACTTCACGGGAGAAAGGTTCATTCAAATATCTTGCTTGTCTCTGAAAGATGAACTAGATCAGAGTGGTCAGCTCTGGAAAGACGGTGTGGGCTGCGGCCTCCGTCAGGGGGCCTGTCGGGGCAGCTCACGCTCAGCAGAGCCACAGTCCCGGCAGCCGGCACGGCAGCCCGCTTTGCAGACTTCTCCCGCTTTCCGGAAATTTTCAGCTCCACACACGCCTGTGAGCCTTCCTGGGCTCCCTGATGCGTGTTCCCGTGGCTGTGCCCGTGATGGGCAGCCAGGCTGCTCCCCTGTGAGCAGGGCAGGAGGACTACGGGCTTCTGCAGGACAGGAGGGAAGGGTTAGCCACTGACACTTTTGGGTTTATTATTAAAGGATTATCAGTGTCGCATAAATAAGTTCTGTGTTAATGTAGGATTCTCACTCTAGACTTGGCACAGTGGGGACGTTACTGGGTCTCGAGCAAATCGGTGGACAGCGGGACGGCTTGGCAGACTTGGTGCGTGCAAACACCGTCGGCTGCCTGAGAACACGAGCCAAAGCTGCTTCCTGAGCAGCTCGGGTCATGCAGAGTCCCCTCCCCTCGGGGACAGTCACTCAGGGCGACTGACAAGCCCTAGTGTGGGGCCCCAGAGACCCCACAGCACCTCAACCCTAACTGTTCCAGAGATGAGCAGCCTTTCGAGGTCATTTCAGGCCTAGCAACTCGACCTGAAAACGAGAAGGGGCCACTCGAGAGAGCAGGAAGTTCCCTCACACTCCTCACGGGCCCCCAGGGCCCCACCGGCTCTAGGGGAGAAGGTGACCTGGGCCCGGGGTCAGGGTGCTAGACACAGGCAGGAGCTTGTGCCCCCCGGGGGTGCTGTGCTGCGGCTCCCGCCTGAGCCGGCTGTGAGCACCTCTGCCCCGAGCAGCACCGGGAGGCCAGGGGACGCTCCTCGCAGGAGGGCAAGCTTCTGTGGCCGCTCAACAGGGCAGGTGTGCAGGAGACGTGTGCAGCTGGGGACAGGGAAGCAGGCCGCCCCCCCTTCCCGTCCCTGCACAGGCCAGGCCCTGAGCCAAACCTGACTGCGGGCTGCTCACTCGGGGAGCCGGGGACAGGGCGAGCTGGTGTGGAGCCCGCGTGGCCACATGCTGACCACGGTGACGTCCAGCCCCGGGTGCGGATTGCGGACACCTCTCTGCTGGTGGAAAATCACCTCTTCCGGAACAGCAAATTCCCTGCATGTGCTTCTGTATGTTCTGTATATGTGTGCGTGTGCACACGTGTGTGCTCTGCATGTGTGTACACCTGGTCTGAGTGCTGCATGCCATGCTTGTGCTTACACATGTCTTTGCATGTGTGTACTCTGCGTGTGTGCACATCTATCTAGGTACACAGCGTGCCTGCTTGTGTATGTACGTGTGTGCATGTAGCCTTGTGTCCTGTATGTTTGCGCGCTTGGTACCTGTTTTCTGTGCATGCTTGCACATGGATGTGTGCATGTGTGTACTCTGCACTATTGCACATTGATCTGTAGGTGCTATGTGCCCCCTTGGGTGTACGTGCATATACATCTGTGCCCTGCAACTGTGCACATGTGCACATGCCTGATCTTTGTGTGCTATGTATTCGTGTGTATGAGCATGCATGCCCTTCATGTGCACATACCTGATCTGTGTGCGTTATGTATGCCCATGCACTGGTACATGGTACAGGTATGTGTGCATGGCTGTAGGATAACATAGCCTCAGATAGTTTAGGTTTATTGGGTAACTCCCATCACAGTGCTCCCATTCCTCTGTGTTTATTTGTAGCTTCTTTCTTTGTGCTGGGCTGACTTGTAAATATTGTTTTTCTCTTCTTCTTGAGTCCTTTACATAGTTTATTCAGAGCCAAGTTCTTTAGTATGGACACAGGAAGACTTAGCAAATGCTATGCTTTATAACCTGGGACTCATTTGACTCTACATATTTTCCTCCTGGGCATCTGTTCTCTCAACCTAAGCCTCAACTGCCCTTACTTCCTAGCACCCCCAAAAGCAGGGTCCGACGAGGGACGGGATGGATCCAGGGCAAGCGGTGAGCTATGTGCTACCCTGGCATCGAGATGGGCCTGGCCAAAGTGCCTAAGGCTTAACTATACGTTAAGAGCTTGGTCATGGACAGATGCTGTCATGACCCAGGAAGTAATAACTAGATTTGGACCCTGCTAGGGTGAGGAATGATTAATCTGGCCTGAGTGCTGTAGTCTGAGTCTGTGGCAAGATGTTCCCAGGACGGCTGCCCTATGAGCCTCAATGTATCTCTTACTGTGTCCACACAAAAATAACTAGTATTAAGATGGGAAAGGAGAAAAACCTTAAGAGGTATCTTACCTGCTGTCGGTCAGGAAGGGCTTTGGAATGCCGGCCCTCAGGAAGGGCTTTCTCATGTTGATTCTGTTACCTGGCTGGGTGTGGCCTAGAGGGCAAGGTGGGAGAGACAAGGAGGGGGAGAGTGAAGGGGATCCAGCAGCCGAATCCAGAGAGGACGGAGCTAGGAGAGCCTGAGAGGAGCGGAGAGTCAGGAGGGAGTGGAATAAACAGCACCTGGTCAATCACCCGGCTTGGCCCTCGTTTCCTCCTCCGTCTGCCCCATGGCCTGGGCCGCTCCGGCTGGGCGAGCCATCCCGGACCGACCCCCCGAAGCCTGGGGGCGGCTGATGGGGAGAGCTCTGCCCCGTCACCCCCTGGCAGATGTTTTTCACACATGGCTGCTCTGTGTGTGCTGTGTCTGCACGTGCATTTGTACACAAAGCTGTGTGAGCACATCTAACATGCACATGCTGTGCATCTGCTTGTGTACATACATGTGCAGGTACGTGTGATGCTGCTGTGTCTGTCCTATGTGCTGCGTGTGTGGTACATGAGTTCTGCACATGTGTAGCTTGTGCACAGCTGATCTGCGGCACTGCGTATCTGTTCTTTGTGCTGTGTACATGTGTGTTTAGCCTGTGAACATGCGTGTTCACTGTGTGTTTGTGTCTGCTCATGTGTGCATGCAGGTTCACGTGTTCTCTGTACACGTGTGTGACTGGGCATGTGTACACACTCTGTGTGTGTAGAAGCCACTGTCCAAAGTCCGGACACTTCCACCCTGCATGTCCCTCCCCCGCACTGGCCCCAAAGGGCACCAGCACCCATTTCTGGGTCAGAATGATCTAGAAGCTCTCCCTCCTCTCCGGCAGAGGAAGCTTCCTCGCCGCTCCCGCCCACACCCTTGCTGGGAAATCCCACCCGACAGTCCCCTCCCGGAGCTCAGGTCACCCCCACGCGTGCCGCCTCGTCTGCCGTGGGGTCACCGGCGCCCTGGGGTGGAGCGAGCAGGAGGCAGGAGGCCGGGCTCCCACGTCTGTCGGCTCTGCTGTGGGGCCGGCCCTGCTCCGGGCAGCCCGGCCTGGGGAGCAGGCCTGGGGCCGCCAATAACATCTCCCTTTGTCCCTGTCACATTCAGGGTCAGGGGAATGGGGCCAATTATTGTTACTGTTTTGGGCATATTGAATACACCACAGGTGGCTTGCCAGGCTCTGCATGCGAGATTCTGCATCACTCTCTTGCGGGAGCTTTGTTTTATAGTCTCTGGACCTTGGCCGTTGATGAGATTACATGGTGCCGGGGTCAGTTTGTGGGTGTGGCTGCAAAGCTACTGGAAAACTGGGGATCTGGGGGGAGGAGGCCCCGTCCTGATGCGAGCAGGCTTGGAGATCTCAGCCACGGGTCCCGCACACCTGGGTTCCTCTGTCAGTTCCTTCATGGGTGAGGCTCGTCCGAGCGTGTGGAGAGGGCCTTGAGCATGGCTGTGGCTGGGTTCTGGAGGTTTTCGGTTGCCAGGGTTCTGCTTGGGGCGGGGAGGGAGACTCAACCCGCCCCTCTCCCAGGGTCCCCAGTGAAGACAGAGGAGATTCTGCCCCCATAAACATACAGAGCATATCACAAGAACAGAATCGCTTCAAAACGGAGCTTTCTGGGAGCAAATGGGCACAGGAGACAGGCACGGCCGAGCCCTGGCTCCCCAGCCCAAGAATCCCAGACTTTCTGGGGCCTGGTGCTCTCAGAGCACTTCCCTGCGGCAGGACCTGAGCCACTCACACCTTCACACTCCCCACGCCCAGGGCCTCCGCTGCCGGAGCCTGCAGGGCGGGTCCAGAGGGCAACAGGCCTTGCCAACAGAAGCTGATCGAGGCGGGAACCACCGGTGTGGGGCCCCTGGACACCACCACCCCCCCCCCCGCTGCTTCCCTCCCACTGGGAATTCATGACGTGGAGAGGGGCAGGCAGCTGCCCCCACCAGAACGTTGTGCCTGCGCCTGACCCCGGCTCCTTCCCGAACCATGCACAGCCTCCGTGAGCCGGTGGACAGGGCAGGCAGCAGAGACCGGCCGGGACAGCGGAGAGCCGGAGGCCTGGCCGTCACCTCAGGGTTCCCCTCAGGGGAGGGGGAGACGCGCCAGGCCAGCACAGAGCCCCGGTGACCTCGTGCTGGTGCGTCTGGCAAGGCTTATTTTTGCTTTAATGGCTCACTTTTATTCATTTGCTTAATTATAATAAGGCTGAGCACGCGATGTTCTTCTTCCTTCCAATACGGCTGCTTGGTCGGTCTCTGATTTGTTTGGTTCCCACAATGTTACAGTTAAAATACCTCTGGAATTACTTTGCTTAGATTACATTGTCAAAAAGATTACCTGAGAAATATGAGTCAGTTAATATTCAATCTTTAAAACTTTAATATAATACATTTGTGCTTTCCAAATGAGGCTAATGTTTGTTTGGAAACTGAAACACTGGTTAATGCATATGCATGGGTTCTGGAGAAATACAATGTACCAAAAGAATTTTGCCTTTCTAAAAGACGGGCTTTAAATCAAATGCGAGCAAGGGCTCTGCCTGTGTGCTGGGAACTGTCTGCTGCATGCCTGCTTCAGGCGTGTCTCTGCGGCACCAGTGGCCTGTCAGCATCTGTGTCCACCTCGAATCCTGGACGTAATTCACACATGGAATGCAGGGTTCCAACGAGTCCGATTTAGCCCCACTGGGATTTTCACTTACTGAGAACACTAGGTGCGGACTCTCTCATGCCGTTAAAGAGAGACAACATAGCGAGTTCCTCCTTACCCTGCAGGGATGGTGCAGGTTAATGAGATGCTCGGCTTAGTCGCTGGGCTGACCCAGCTCTGGTGGGTGGTGTTCAAAAGTGCTAGCACGGTGGGGCCCAGAAACACTCGCACAGTGTCTGCAAAGGTGCTGGTGTGAGGAGCCTCCACTTGGTGGTGTGGGGCGACCCCCTGTGGCCATGTGCAGAAGTGTTGGCGAGCTGGTGTGGTATGTGAGGTACCATAGTGTGTGGGGGTGTCGGTGTGGGGGCAGAGGCGCCGGTGTGTTGGGCCGTAGAGGTGCTGGTATGACATAGAGAGGCACTGGCATTTGAAGAAGTGCAATTGTGGTGGGACGATGCTCTCGTGTGTTGTGTGTGGGCACTGGTATTAAAGAGTTATTTGTGAGTAGGTGTTGATGTGTGTAGAGACACTGTTTGTAGTGGCGTTGGTGTTACGTATAGGGGTGTGAATGTGCTGTACAGAGGTGTTGGCATGTTGTGTAGAGATGTTGGTATATTGTTTAGAGGTGTTGTATGTATGGGTGCTGTTTTGGTGTTTCTGTGGTGTGTAGAGAGTTTGTGTGTTCAGAGGTGCTGGTGTTTGTAGAGGTATTGGGTATTGGTTTGTGTCGAGGTCTTGGTATGGTGTGCAGGTGTTAGTGTAGTGGACAGAGGTGTTGATCTGGTGTTTAGAAGTGTAATATGGTATGTTGCAGTGTTGGTGTATGCAAAAGTGTTTTGTAGCATACACACACACATATATGCTGACATGGTGTGCAGGGGTATTGTGTGATGTGCAGGGTGTTGGTGTGTGTAGAGGTGTTGCCGTTATGAGTAGCGGTGTTGGTGTGCAGAGACATTGGTGTGGTGTGTAGAGGGGCTGTGTAGAGAGAAGAGCAGTCAGTGTGTATGGTATGTAGGGTGCAGGTGTATGGAATGTCGGTGTGTAGAGTGTCAGTGTGTAGAGTGTCAGTGTGTAGAGTGTCAGTGTGTAGAGTGTCAGTTTGTAGATTGTTGGTGTGTAGAGGGTTGGTGTATAGAAGGTTGATGTGTAGAGGGTTGGTGTGGAGAAAGTTGGTGTGTAGATTATTGGTGTGTAGTGTTGGTGTATAGGGTGTTGATGTGTAGGATGTTGGTGTGTATGGTGTTAGTGTGTAGGGTGTTGGCGTGTAGTGTTAGTGTGTAGGGTGTTGGTGTGTAGGGTGTTGGTGTGTAGAGTGTTGATGTGTAGGGTGTTGGTGTGTAGGGTGTTGCTGTGTAGTGTTGGTGTGTAGGGTGTTGGCATGTAGTGTTGGTGTGTAGGGTGTTGGTGTGTAGGTGTTGGTGTGTAGGGTGTTGGTGTGTAGGGTGTTGACGTGTAGTGTTGGTGTGTAGAGTGCTGGTGTGTAGGGTGTTGGTGTGTAGTGTTGGTGTGTAGTGTTGGTATGTAGAGTGCTGGTGTGTAGAGTGTTGGTGTGTAGGGTGTTGGTGTGTAGAGTGTTGGTGTGTATGTAGGTGTTGGTGTGTAGGGTGTTGGTGTGTAGTGTTGGTATGTAGGTGTTGGTGTGTAGTGTTGGTATGTAGGTGTTGGTGTGTAGAGTGTTGGTGTGTATGTAGGTGTTGGTGTGTAGGGTGTTGGTATGTAGGTGTTGGTGTGTAGGTGTTGGTGTGTAGGGTGTTGGTGTGTAAGGTGTTAGTGTGTAGGGTGTTGGTGTGCAGGGTGTTGGTGTGTAGAGTGCTGGTGTGTAGGGTGTTGGTGTGTAGTGTTGGTGTGTAGTGTTGGTATGTAGGTGTTGGTGTGTAGTGTTGGTGTGCAGGGTGTTGGTATGTAGAGTGTTGATGTGTAGGGTGTTGGTATGTAGGGTGCTGGTGTGTAGGGTGTTGGTGTGTAAGGTGTTGGTGTATAGTGTTGGTGTGTAGGGTGTTGTTGTATAGGGTGTTGGTGTGTAGGTGTTGGTGTGTAGAGTTGGTGTGTAGGGTGTTGGTGTGTAGTGTTGGTATGTAGGGTGTTGGTGTGTAGTGTTGGTTGTAGGGTGTTGGTGTGTAGAGTTGGTGTATAGAGTTGGTGTGTAGGGTGTTGGTGTGTAGGTGTTGGTGTGTAGGGTGTTGGTGTGTAGGTGTTGGTGTGTAGTGTTGGTGTGTAGAGAGTAGGGTGGGGTGCAGAGGTGCTGGCATGGTGTGCAGGGTGTTTGTGTGCCGAGCACTGGTGCGGAGTGTAGGGTGTTGGCACAGTCTGGTGTGGTGGGAGAGACCCTGGTCTGCTGCTGTGTCCAGAAGTGAGTGGTGTCGGGGGCTTGTGCTGATGTGCAGAGGCTTTCGCTGTGTTTGCTGGTCCCCATGCGCAGCTGTAAGGGAAAGGTGTGTGATCACACACACACACACGAGCCAGGTCTCTGGGGCACGGGGAGCCGACCCACTCGGGCCTGGTCCCCTCGGGCACGGAAGGGTGGGCTCTCCCACGCTGGCCGCGTCACCGCAGGCTTCTCGGGTGCAGAGGGAGAGCAGGGACAGCGGAGTCGCAGGCCGCGGGCTCCAGACTCCCTCCGCGCTCTGTGCTGAGAGGTGCGGGGGAAGGTGCTGTCTGTGAACGTTCTGGGTACCCCCGGCACCGTCTCCTGCAGACCCCGGCGCTGCCGGCTTCCAGGGGGCAGCTCACACGAGTGTGAGGCACGAGTACCGCACAGAGAGTGTCGGCTGGGCCCACTGGCCGGCCGTGCCTTCCGTCTCTGAGTGGGGCCCGTCTTCCCTCACGGTGGCCCCTCCCTGTCCTGGCGGAGCAAACAGGGACAGAGTGGGGTGGGGGAGGGCTGGGGCCAAGCGCATTTCTTCTTTTTTTTAATTTTACTGAATCACCGTGAGGTAGTTACAAGCTCTCATGTTTGGGTTACAACCTCACAGTGATCCAACACCCGTCCCCCCACCAGTGCACATTCCCCACCACCAATATCCTGGGTCTACCCCCTCTTTCCCACCCACCCCCCTGTCTCCATGGCAGACAGTATTCCCCATATTCTCTCTACTTTCGGGCATTATAGCCTGCAACAGACACTGAGAGGTCGTCATGTTTGGTCCATTATCTACTTTCGGCATCTCCCATCCCAACTGGTTCCTCCTGACATCATTTTCTCAGTGATCCCTTCTCTACTCCATCTGCCTTCTCCCCTCCGCTCATGAAGCAGGCTTCCAGCTATGGGGCAATCCCCCTGGCCCTTGTATCTACGGTCCTTGGGTGTCAGCCTCATGTGATGCTACCCCACACTCCACAAATGAGTGCAGTCCCTCTATGTCTGTCCCTCTCTTTCTGACTCATTTCACTTAGCATGATACTCTCCATGTCTATCCATTTATAAGCGAATTTCGTGACTTCATCTCTCCTAACAGCTGCGTAGTATTCCATTGTGTAGATGTACAAAGTTTCTCTAACCAGTCATCTGTTCCAGGGCACTCGGGTTGTCTCCAGATTCGGGCTATTGTGAGCAGTGCTGCAGTGAACACACGGGTACAGACGTTGTTTCTCCTGTGCCGTAGGCGGGAGCAGAAGGAGAAGTCTGAGAGGCGAGAGGAGCTTTGTGCGGGGCTGTGGAGCAGAATGTGTGCGCTCTTCCTCCCTGGACACCAGTCTGGGGGTTGTGTGCCTGTGTAGCTCCGCCCTCTGTGTGTGGAGCACCCACGGTCCCCTACACAGCCCCTCCGACGGCCTCCGGGGAGCTGGGCGTGGGGCCACGAGCCCTGCCCTCCACTGTGCCTGAGCAGGGTGCTCTGCGGAGGGGTCCGTCTCCCGAAGCAGGGCAGAGCCCGGCTCTGGCCCCGAGGTCCCCCTGCTGGGCCCGTGGCTGCGGCCGCCCTGCGGGGGTCTGGCTGCAGCCGCATCAGGCTCAGAGCTCACGAAAGAGCAGGAGCGGCAGCCAGGGCCCCCCCCCTCAGCGCCCATCACAAGTCGCTCGTCCTGTCAGCTGGTGCTCGGTGACCAGGTGTCCGAGGCCGTGCTGTCCCCTGGTGTCTGCCAGAGGGACTCCGGGCTCGGGGCTGCCTCTTCACGTCTCTCATTGTACCTCACCACAGCTGCCCCCACAGGGCCAGCTGCCCCGCTCTGCCCACAGTTCCTGCGCGGTCCACTCTCGTCCCCCTTGGCCTGAGCTGTCACCAGAGTCTCGGGGCCAGCTGTCACCGGACCTTACCTGACCTGCCTGGTGTCTTTCTGTCCTTGCAGACCGGAATCGAGTGCTGCTGTTCTGTCACTGTCATCCCATTGCTCATCGATTTGCTTGAGCGGGCACCAGTAACGTCTCCGTTGTGAGACTTCTTGTTACTGTGTTTGGCATATCGAATACGCCACGGGGAGCTTGCCAGGCTCTGCCGTGGGGGCGGGACACTCTCGGTAGCTTGCCGGGCTCTCCGAGAGGGACGGAGGAATCGAACCCAGGTTGGCCACGTGCAAGACAAACGCCCTCCCCGCTGTGCTCTCGCTCCAGTTGGGGGAGACACAACAGGATCACCATCCCTTATGTGGTAACACACCACGGCTGTGAAGGGAGAATTCCTGGGGAGGGGCCTGTCTGCTGCCCCTTCCCGGGAGCTGCAGAGCCTTCGCCAGACTGGAGCAGACTCCGGCTGAGAGCCCAGGCCAAGAGCACCTGACCGTCAGCCACACCGGCCTGGCCTGCAGAGGGCCCTGTGTCTGTCCGTGTCTGTCCCCCCGTGCTGCGCTGCTGCCTTCCCTCCAGATCCCCATGGAAGGAGTGACGTAGGAGCGACTCACCGGCCAGGGAGCCTCCTGCCCAGCTCCTCGCAAGGGCAGTAGGAGGAATGCGACCCTGGAAACTTCCTTGGACAGACCCCGAGGTTACCAGCTCGCAGTGCTGAGCCCCAGAGGTGCTCGGAGAATGGGCCCGGGAGCTAGTAGAGTGGACAGGGCACCTGCCCTGCGCGTCGACCCAGGCGCAGTCTCCACGGCACTTCTGGCCCCTCGCGCCCTACCGGGAGTGGCCCCGGCCCAGGGGCAGGAGGAAGCCCCAGCACCTGCGGGTGTGCCCACACTCTCCCCCTCAAAGGAAGGAAAAGCAACCGCCTTGCATACTGAGAGGGCAGAGGCCAGAAAGTACCGAAGGACAGGACGAGGCAGCTCTGTGCGGCCACTAGGGGGCAGCAGTTAGAGCAGCCCCGGAAACAGCAGAGCCGGGCTGCCCCTCCGGGCGCCCCAGGCCCCACACTCCTGCTCACTCTCGCTCCGAGGGCCTGCCCCCGAAACAGGGAAATCCCCCACAGATCAGCCGGTTCCCCTGGAACCCACGCCGGGCTAGACTCAGCCGCAGCTCCAGCCTGGGGGCAGCGACGGCGGTCAGGCTTGGCGCGGCGGGGAGCAGAGCTGGCCGAGTGCTGGCCGCAGAACGGGGGTGCAGCTCTACCGTGATGTGACTGCGGAGCTAGTTTCATGGCGGTGAGAGTTCTGGGCCTGTGGTGGTGGGTGTCAGCCCTGTGCGAGGGTAGCAGGGTCCCCACGGCCCCTCAGAGACCTGCGGAACCCCGGGGCCCCAGCGTTGAACACTCCCCGACGCGGCTCAGAGACCTCGTGCCAGTGCACGGGGGCAGAGGACCTGGGGGTCCGCGGGGGCTCCGGGCAGGTGGGCACGGCCCTGCCTGCTGAGGGTAAGGCAGGGGCAGAGGACCTGGGGGTCCGCGGGGGCTCCGGGCAGGTGGGCACGGCCCTGCCTGCTGAGGGTAAGGCAGGGGCAGAGGACCTGGGGCCCGCGGGGGCTCCGGGCAGGTGGGCACGGCCCTGCCTGCCGAGGGTAAGGCAGGGCCTTGCGTGCACTGCACAAACACACATGATGCACACATGTCCGGTCGCCCAGATCCCAGGTGCTTCTGTGCAGTGACGCTGAGTCCAGAGCCCCCCCTCGAATTCACCCCTCCCTCCTGCCCTGGACCAGTGGGGGGTGGACGGCATCTGTGGTCTGAGGGGACAGCGGACGGGGGCAGGCGTGGTGCCAGGTCCCACATGAGGCCCCAGTGAGCCGGCCACAGGCGGGTCCCCACGGGGAGGACAAACTGGGGCGGGGGGGAATTCATCTTGGAAATTCCCTCATGTTACAAGTCAGGAAAGGGCGTTTGCCCTTCCCTGGGGGTCCTCATGGGAGTGTTTGCGTTCTGCATCCCCAGGCCTGGGGGCTTCTGCCTTGCTGGGGCCCCGGGTGCCGGGGCTCTGCCTTGCCGAGGCACTGGGTGCTGGGGCTCTGCCTTGCTGAGGACCTGGGTGCTGGGGCCCTGGGTGCTGGGGCTCTGCCTTGCTGGGGCCCTGGGTGCTGGGGCCCTGGGTGCTGGGGCTCTGCCTTGCTGAGGCCCTGGGTGCTGGGGCTCTGCCTTGCTGGGGCCCTGGGTCGGGTTTCTGCCCAGGTGTGCGAGTGGGGCAAGGCCACTGGGAGAGCAGGTGGCCGTGGTTTAGGGCCAGCTCGGGATCCAGCCCCTTCTTGCCAACAGCTCGGCCACCACAGGGTCCTGACTGCCCCCTGCTGCTCCGTGGGGTGAGTCCACTTCCAGCTTCTGCCCTCAGGTCCTCACTCTGCCTACGGGTCATTCCCTCAACGGTGTGCAACCACACCGAGGAATTCTTCTCTCTCGGCAGCTGTGACAGACAGCCCAGAGCTAGGGAGTCAGCTGGAGACTGACTCTGCCGTCTCGTAGTGACGAGAAGGGCCGCTAATGTTCTTCCGGACCTCTCTGAGCTGGGTTCGGCCTGTTAGCCGTGCCCCTGAGCATCACTGGGACGAGCCTCCAAAGGGCCGCATGAAATTTCAGAGGAGCCTGTGGATTGTCTGCAGAACGTATTTCCTAAGTCCATATTTGGCCCACAAAGCCTTGACCACATCCCAAACGGTGCCAGGCCGCAGTGGCCGGCCTCAGGCAGGGCCGAGGGACCGGGGAGAAGTCTGTACTTGGTGGTAGGGAGTTAGGACCTACTTCGGGACGTGGACTGAGTCCTAGGATAGAACTCACTCATCTACAAGCCGTTTTGCTACTCAAAATATGTCACGTGACTTCAAGTCCGCCTGTGGCTTGCAGGCCGGGCGGTGTGTTTGGAGCTGTGCGTGGACGTGTGCCTTGCGTGTTAGAACTCGAGGTGGAAACGCTCTTAGTGGAGACCGTCTCTCTGGTTTTTTATGACGTATGTGATTGATCCACTTATGGTCCCCAAGTGTAAACCCTCCGGGGCCTTTGGGTGAAGCCATCACAGGGCTGGGGGAGAGTCCTCGGGGAGAGGGAGTCCCTCACTGCCCTCCTGGGTTCTGCCCGGCCCAGCCAAGAGGCTTCCTGTGTAGACAGGAACACCCGTGAAATCGAGGCAGGTAAAAATATTTCCATCTGTGTTTGCAGGAGTCCAGTATGTGCTCAGTTCTATTCTGGGTGTTTCCTTTGTGTTTTGAGCAGGGAAAGAAAGTCAAAGACACCCTCTAGAGCCGTCTTTCGTGCAGAGCCCAGCATTCCTTGGCAGGGTCCAGGGGGAAACCGTCCTGGAAGGAGGCACCAGAACCTCACCATGCAATGCGGGCATTTTCCTACCCCAGCGGCCGAGGTTGTTGTGGATTCCAGATACGGCTCGCAGCAGACTGCAGCTCAGTCACCCGCCAGCGCCTCCGCCAGGCTGTGTTCCGTACGTGGCAGTGGAGGGTGGGTTCTTCCCGCCCGTCCTTCAATCGATGGGCAGCTCATGACGTAGACTTGCTAGTAATCACCATTTGTTTCCCAGATGTCAAACACGGAGTGTGAGTAGGGGAAGGGCTTGTCCCGCACCCCTGTAACGCAGGTGGTCCCTGCCTGGCTGCTTCACTGCATGAAGCTCAGAATGAAGGGCCGGAGAGGAGGCACACGGACACCTGTTTGGACGTCCTTTTCTTGCTCAAACACTTCCCAACTAGACGCCAGCTTCACTGAAGGAGCTGTGCCCCGGGGTCTCTGGTGTGGTCCCGAGAAGCCCCTGCCCCCCAAAAAGCCCCGGGTCTCCGGAACACGGTGAAACACGGGCGAAACACCCGCTGCAGGCTGGACCACCAGGTCAGTGAGCCCGAAGAAGCTGGACCCTAACCCTAGCCTGCATCCGCCCCACACGTCACTTCCCCCCACTCAGGTTCCCCACGCCCGGCTTCCCTGCCCCGCACGGCTCTCCCTCGCAGACTGCCTCGCCAGCAGGGCCCGGGCAGGGCAGGCCTCAGGCCCTCGTGCCCACGGGGGCTCCACTGCCCCTGGCTTCCAGACCGGCACGGGACAGAGCGTCTCCTAACTGGGGCTCTCGGGGGCGCTGACCCTGAGCTGGACGCAGGGAGGGCAGGGATTCGGTCTGCTCAACGGGAAGACGCGGCAGCCGTGGGCGGGAGGCGCTACACGAGCTCCCGGAGGCCAAGGCGCCATCCTCACGAGCAGAGGGGTGGGTCTGGGGAAAGGCGAGGCCTAGGCGTATCTGGGCCCTCAGCGTTGTGTGATACGTTGCATCATGTGAGCATCATGTGTGTATGCACCTCACGTGAATGTCCTGTGTGGAGACGTGCACATGCGCATGTGGTCTCATGTGGACGCACAGGTGTGCAGGTGTGTGCCCTCACATAAATCCATAGTCTGCAGTTCTGTGCCTTCATGTGAATACACATGTGTGCAATACATGCTCTCCCGTGTGGATGTGCAAGGTCAGGCAGATACACGTGTGTGCTCTTACATGGACAAATATGTGTGTGAAAAATACAAAGACGCATGCACGTGGGAGGGGGAGATGAGTTGTGTGTCATGTTGTGTTGTTCGTGGGCTCTCGGGGCAGCTCTCTCTCCCTTGCGTGCGCCCTCACATTCAGTGCTCTCGAGCCGCTGTGTATGGACCGGATCAGGATGGCTCCTCCTTGTGCTCTGCTTCTGTGTGTGCCGCTGTGCTCTCTTCTGTCTGTCTCTCTATCTCTGTCTCTGTCTCTGTTGTCTCTCCTCTGGTCTCTTCCAACCTCTCTCTGTCTCTGTTGTCTCTCCTCTGGTCTCTTCCGACCTCTCTCTGTCTCTGTTGTCTCTCCTCTGGTCTCTTCCGACCTCTCTCTGTCTCTGTTGTCTCTCCTCTGGTCTCTTCCGACCTCTCTCTGTCTCTGTTGTCTCTCCTCTGGTCTCTTCCGACCTCTCTCTGTCTCTGTTGTCTCTCCTCTGGTCTCTTCCGACCTCTCTCTGTCTCTGTCGTCTCTCCTCTGGTCTCTTCCGACCTCTCTGTCTCTGTGGCTGTGTCTTCTCTCTTGCTTCTCTGTCTCTCTCCACTTATTTCTCTTCCCCTTGCTTCTGTCTTACCTCTGTGCCTTCTCCTGTCTGTGTCCTGCTGCCTCTGCTGTCCCTGCTGTCTCCGTCCATGCTGTCTCCCACAGTCTTAGTCTACACAGCAGTCACACAGGGCGGTGGCACAAAGGTGGGTTGAACATTAACAAATCAACAAAGAGGGGTAAGACCATTTCTCCCAGAGATTAACAAAATCTCATCTAAGGAGATTACTCCAGATTACTAGGAGGTCTGCTCAAGGGTGGGAGCCAAACAAGGGTGTGTCAGGGTGTGTCCCTTTCTTCCTTCCTCAGCTAGTAATCCGCTTAAATAGTTGTAGTAAATTTACTCCTAATATTTCTAGCAATGTCATTCTGTATGAGCACAGTAAGAGATAGATCAGACTTAAGGTTTGGTTCTTCCTGAGGACATTTACTATATATTCCAGACCACAGTCCTCAGGCCAGGTTAGTCTTCCTAACCCCAGCAGGGTCCTAGTCTCGTCGTTACCTTTGGATCATGACAGCATTTGTCTATGACCATGTTCTCAACTTATAGTTGAGTATTGTGGCGCTTTGGCCTGGCCCATTTTGATGCCAGGGTAGCTCACAGCTTGCCCTGGGTCTATTCTGTCCCTCGTCGGGACCCTGCTTTTGGGGTGCTAGGAACTAAGGGCAACTGAGTCGAGAAAGAAGACGCCCAGGAGTAAATATTATTGGAGTCAATCAGCTCCCAAGTTACAAAGCATTAACTGTCTTCCTGTGTCCATACAGAAAGGACATTGCTCTAAGGTAAACTGAGTTCCCTGCGGCAAGGCTAAAAGGACAAACCCCATGTTATCCTACACACGTGGACAGCAAGGTGTGTATAGACATACACATAGACACACATATAAGTGTGCTGTCACACAAAATGCACAGGTGTACAAGTGTGTTCTCACATGGAAACCACATGTGCAGACGCTGTAGCTCTCCTGGGACACGTTTGGGTGCACAGCTCTCACAGGAAGTGCTAGAAGTGTACTCTCCCCATCACTGGGTGCTGAGCAGAGCAGGGCCGTGGCTGGGCCTCAGTTTCCCTCTCAGGCACCTTCAAGCCCCGCGTGAAGCAAGAGCCGACAGCCATTCCCAGCGATGGTGGGTCTGTGGGGACAGTGAGGGAGTGAGGGTCCTGCCACGCCATCCTGCTTCCTCGAGTCCAGCCTGGTCCACTCAGGCTGGTCGTACTGCGAGGGGGAGCCTCACCTCCAGCAGGCAGGCGCTGTTTGCACCCGGGCCTGCCCACTGCTGCTCTGCCGCCCTGCAGGAGGCGGCCGTCGGCTCCCGGGCTCGGGCCTGGGCTGCCGTGTCCCCCATACCCGCTTGCTCGGGGGGGCTCGGGGAGACCTCAGGCCAGCGGCGAGGCCTCAGCGGGCTCTTCTCTCCCCAGGCTACGCGGGCTCTGTGGTAACTCTGGGGTGACGTCCCGTGCAGCAGGAGAGGGATCTCTGGGTCTGCAGGGTGGACGCTGACGGCGGAGGCGAGGGCGCCTGCGGGGTGGGCTGCTGCGGCCACTCACTGGGCCCTTCCTCACACCCCGCCCGCCGCTCAGCGCGTGTCACGGAGAGCTGAGGCGTGGCGTGGGTCTGATGTCGGCCCAAGGCCGGCTCCCGGGGGGCGGCACTGTGGACCCTGGTGGGCCCCTCGGCTCTGGCCCCACAACCCTCCGTCCTTGCCGTGGGGCCTCTGGAGGCATTTCCGGCTCCTTCCGGCAGCTTGGGGCTGAGGGGTGATGGCTGTCGCACACTGAGGAGCCCGGCTCGGGCGAGGGGCGTCTTTGTCTCCCCCAGTGAGGACGTCCCGAGATGGTGTGAGGGTGTCTGGAAACACGGCGGCCTCCCCACGCCCCTGCAGTCTCCCTCAGAAAGCCCGAGACCGGGAGGGGGCTCTGGGCAGACGGTGCTGACTCCCCCCTCAGAGGGAAGCTGGAGGCAGAGCCCGGCTGGGACGAGTCCCCAGGGCCTCCCCGAGTGCCCGCCGGGAACTGCCGCCCCGGCCGCACTCCTCACCCCTCCCGCTCGCCGCGTGACCTGACGGGACATGAGCCCATCCAACCTCGCCGTGGAAGTCAGAACCTGTGGCCGCCCAAGACGGGCAGGCAGGAGAGCTCGAGGGTGATGGCGCGGATGACGCTGCTTCCACCAGGGTCCCTCGGCAGCAGCTCTGAGCTGAAGAGCAGGACTAGAGTTCCCGGACAACCGGACTCACGCTCAGCAAGCGGAGAAGTGCTCTCCGTGGGTCACCGGCCAGGCTGTCCTCCGTGAGTTGGCCCTCCTAGCTGGGTGTGATTTCAGAAACAGCCACGTTTCCTGCCGAGAACTTAATTTGAGGCATGCTAGGAAAATGGCCACTACAGCGGTTTTGTTCATGTGGGGGATTTATCGGCACATTTGCCATCACGGTCCCAATAAACACGGAGGCCGTGGCCTGGAGCGTGATCCATCGTCCTCCTGAGCACCCACATGACTGGGGCGACCTCTGGCCGAGAGAGCCTGTGCACAAAGGAAGTGTTTGCTGGCCGTCGAGGGTGTCGCCCCTTTCCTGGGGAAGCACGGCGTGGTGGCCCCGTCGTCCTCGGCGGGCGGAGCTCTGTCTCCGTGAAGCTGGCCTCTGGGGGCCCGCCCCAACACGCTTCTCGGGCTCTGCTGTCTCTGGTCGCCGCTGCTGTGTCCAGGCAGCACCTGCTGACCCGTGGCTGCAGAGGGAACAGCCACGCCAGACTCATGGATGGAGCGGGAGGGAAGGGAAGCCCCTCCACCCATGTATGCCTGTGTGTGCCCGTGTGGGTGTACGTGCCCATATGTGCCCGTGTGTGCCCTTGTGGGTGTACGTGCCCATGTGTGCTCGTGTGTTCCCATGTATGCTTGTATGTGCGTGCATGCCTGTATGCGTGGCCTCAGGAAGGGGAGCTTTGGAGGCCCTGGCTTCAGTGGCTTCAGGACTCTGCCTGCAGGCTCTCAGGGGCCGGTCAGAGGGACTGTCCTCCTCGCGTCTTAGAGACATGGGCCGGCAGAGGAAATGGCACATTCCTCAGGACAGTGCGGAGGGGGAGGGGGAGGAGGAGGAGGAGGAGGAGGAGGGGGAGGAGGAGGAGGGGGAGGAGGAGGAGGAGGAGGAGGAGGGGGAGGAGGGGGAGGAGGAGGGGAGGAGGGGAAGGGGATAGGGAGGGGGAAGAGTGGGAAGAAGAGGAGGAGGAGGAGGAGGGAGGGGGAGGATGGGGAAGCCTGGTCCTCTCTGGGGAGGATCCAGGCCTCCCCCCAGCCCAGAGGCCCGCCCCCTCCCGTCCTCTCTCTGCTCCGACTTGGCAGCCTCCCTGGGAGGGAGCCCGGCGCCCGGCAGACACAGGACGACCTGCTGCGGGTCAGTGCCAGCTGCCACCTACACGGGCCTGTCCCCTAATCCCTCTGGGACCTGCTGCGGGTCAGTGTCAGCTGCCACCTAACCGGGCCTGTCCCCTAATCCCTCCGGTCTCGCATCCCACGGGCGGGCGAGGGGCGGGCTCGTTCCCGGCCCCCGCAGACACAGCCCTGGGCGGAGAGGCCTCCGCGTCTGAGAGGCCTGCGTGCCCGGCCGGCCGTGGGCACTCTCGCCCGTCGGGGCCTTTCCTGGGCCACCCGGACGCTCCTGGTGCACTTACAGAACCAGGAGTGGCTTCCGCTGGAGCCTGCCGGCCCCCCAAAGGGCATTTGCCACGGAACCTGAGTCACCAACCGTCCGCACGCCCACCCCAGCACCCACACCCTGACAGCAGCTCTCCTGGGCGGTGGGAACCCAGAACCGCCAGGAGTCCTTGGTCGGTTCCGACAGAGCCAGGCGGGGAGGGACAGAGCGGGGACCGTGCGCCCTCTGGTGGCCGTAGCGGGACTGCACCCAGCAGAAAGGCTCAGACCAGTGTGTGCCCAGCTCTGGATGGCCAGCCTCGGGCCAGCACACCCGCGGGGCAAACCCCACAGTCAGCCCCGGCGAGGCGGCCCTTACCCTGCACGCCAGCCCTGCGGCGCCAGAACTGTCCGGCAGAGACGACACAGAGCGGAACGCGCAGTCTTCTCCTTCGTAACCCGTCTTGTTGTGGCCTCGTGACCCTCTACTCCGGTCTTCAGTCACCGTCTGGGTCTCCTAGTCCCCTCCTGCCCCTTACAGCTTAGTTACATCGCAGTCATGGAGGGAGGGGACACACAGTGGGGCTGGACATTGTCATAGCAACAGACAGAGGTGAAATCAAGGGCAAAGTCTCACCTGGGGGTCCAGATGACCAGGAGATCACTCAAGGGCGGGATTCCGCCCAGGGTGTGCTGCTTTCTCCTGTCCTCGGCTAGTCATCCACTTATCCAGTCACAGTAAATTTACTTCTTATAATATTTCTCCTCCATCCCGCTCGGAGAGCCCGGCAAGCTGCCGAGAGTATCCCGCCTGCACGGCAGAGCCTGGGAAGCTCCCTGTGGCATACTCAATATGCCAAAAACAGCAGCAACAAGTCTCACAACAGAGACGTTACTGGTGCTCGCTTGAGCAAATCGATGAACAATGGGACAACAGTGCTACAGTGCTAATATTTCTAGTCATTTTGTATCAACAAGGTAATAGATCTATTAAGCTTAAAGGGTGGCTCTTCCTGGGGGCATCTGGCTATATTTTCCAGACCACAGTCCTCAGGCCAGGTCAGTCTTTCCTAACCCTAGCAGGGTCCTTATTCGGTTACTTCTTTTTGGGTCATGACAGAGTCTGTTCCATGACCGTGCTCTTAACTTATTATGCCTATGGAACTTACCTTGTCCCCTTCCAATGCCAGGGTAGCTCACAGCTTGCCCTGGGTCCATCCAGTCCCTCGTTGGGACCCTGCTTTTGGAGTGCTAGGAACTAAGGGCAACTGAGGCTTAAGTCAAGTAAATATGGAAGCTCAGGAGAAAATATTATTTGGAGTCAATTAACTTCCACGTTACAAAGCACAGCACCAACTGTCTTCCCGTGTCTTTACAAAAGGACAGTGCTAACTAAGCCAGCAATGACGTGAAGGAGAGAGTAAAGCAATACAGGGTTATTAGTGCCTGGTGGAATTGGGTGTGCCTCAGGGGCACTGTTGTGGGAGTAACTCGATAAACGCAGCTCCCTGCAGGAGGAGCAAGGACACCCCAGTGTTATCCAACCCCTAGGAACAGTGACTTTTGGCAAGTTCCCAGTTTGCCGACCCTCCCCGCCCCCGCCCAGTGGCAGGCGACAGCGAGAGGAGCGGGTGAGTGACCTTGGGGCTGCGTCAGTCTGTGCCCTCCTGCCTCGGACGTGGGGCTGGGGGTGTCCCCGGGGTGGGCGGCCTCTCGGGAGCCTGGCTGGGCCGCCACAGTGGACGCCCTGGACTTTTCCCCGTGTGGGTGACCCGGCCACAGGTGGGCCTGAGTGGCCTGCGGCATGGGAGACGCAGACGGGCGTGTGCTGTCCCGCGGCCCACAGCTGCCTCGAGGGTTCTGTCCTGTGTGAGCGGCAGCCACGGGCCCACAGGCCAGACCGACGCGCCCCCGCTGGCCTCAGGGCCTGCTCCTCGGCCCCGCGACACTCTCCTGGGGTTTCAGCTCTAACGAAACACCAGCTGCCGGGGCCACAGGGAAGTGCCGGCTGGAAACCAAGACGCAGCACCCGGCTGGGCGTGCGGTTGGGTTCACCGCAGGGACCCGCACCCCCGGCCCCGCGCCCCTCGCCCCGCGCTCTCCTGGCCTGCGGGGTACCACGCCCCCCCCGCCCTGCCCCCCTGGCCTGCGGGGTCCCAGCACTGACTAAGCTATGGAGTCGACAGTGGGGACCCCAAGGACGCCGTGAGGGTCACGCCCTCGCCAGCGGGACCCTGTTTGAGCCAGGGCCAGGCCTGGAGCCGCACCCCCAGGACCACCCGCCCTGGGGAAGCCTCAGCCGGAGTGGGGGCCTGAGGCTCTGCCTGTCCCGCAGGCCCCTCCGGGGTCTCCTGCTCCTGGGCCCCAGGTGGGCCTGAGAGACTCCACGTTCCCCAGGGCTGTTCCGGGGCCCGGCTCCAGCCGCAGCTTCTTCCTCCCCCCCCTCGCCTGTAGGACCAGAGCTGGAGTCTGGGTCCGGGGCCTCTGCGCCCCTGCCCCTCCCCGCACCCCTGCCCCTTCCTACACACCCCTGCCCCTCCCCACACACCCCTGCCCCTCTCACAGCCCTGCTCACTCCACAACAGCCCAGACTAGTCCCCCACTTATTACAGATTTGGTCCAAATCTCCAAATCTCCTCTCTGAACCCCCTGGCCCCCTGACCCCAGCTGACCAGGTCCTGAGAGGGCGACTCCCAGCGGCGGGCAGCATCAGAGCGTGCCCAGCTGACCAGGTCAGGGACAGGGCCCTCGGCAGGCTTCCGTAAGCCTCAGGTCTGTGCCCAGGCGCTCCAGGGAGTCTGCACGAGCCAGATGGAGCCACATCTGCTTGGGTCAAGGACGTCCTCCACGGGTCAAAGCCGCTCCCCTTGGTGCAGACAAAGAAGCTTCCGGGCTGCCTTTCTCAGGTTCTCCACCGTTACCCCGGGAGCGTGTGCACGAGCATGTGTGTTTGTATGTGTGCGCGTTTGTGTGTTTGCATGTGCCAGTTTACAGCTGTGTGTGTGCACGTGTGTGCGCGTCCTGCTCTGTCCCCACCGGTCCCTCCCCAGAAAGCCAGAGCACCGGCCGTCCAGCGGGGACAGTGCTCTCCGCAGGCTGACGGAACCAGGCGCACCCTGTCCGCCCGACTGGGAGTGAGACTCACCAGGGGGCCAGACAGGGCTGGGGAGGCGGCCAGCCCGAGCACTGGCCTGAGACCTGCCCTGTCGCCCTCACTGCAGGCCTGTCCTTGGCTCACGTGGGCTCGGCCACGCTTGCGGCTGACAGCGACCACTTTGGCGATGGGCCGAGGGCCTCTCCACGCTGTACACGGTCCCAGAGCTGTGGGAACTCATGGAGTGTGTGCATGTGCGTGTGTGAGTGAGTGTGTGTATTGTGTGCATGTGTGCACGCATGTGTGTGTCTGTGTGTGTGAATGTGTGTATGTGTGTGAGTGTGTATGTGCATGCATGTGTGAGTGTCTGTGTGTTGAGTGTGTGTGATTATGTGCATGTGTGTGCATGAGTGTGTGTGGCTGTGTGCGTGTACATGTGTGAGTGTGTGAGTATGTGCATGTACGCGTGTGAGTGTGTGGGTCTATGTGCATGCATGTATATGAATGTGTGAGTATGTAATTATGTGCGGTGTGTGCATGCGTGTGTGAGTGTGCAGGTGAGCGCATGTGTGCATGCGTGAATGTGTGTTGGTGGGTGTGTGCATGATATGTGAGTGTGTGAGTGTGCATGTGTGAGTGTGTGTATTTATGTGAATGCAAGTATGCATGCGTGTGTGTGAGTGTGTGCGTCTATGAGTGTGTGTGCATGTGTATGAGTGTGTGTGAGTGTGTGCATGTATGTGCATGTGTGGGTGTTAGTATTGTGTGTGAGTGTGCATGAGTGTATGTGCATGTCGTGGGTGTGTGTGCGTGTGTGGGTGCATGCGTGTGCATGTGTATATGTGAGTGTGTGTGCTCATGTGTGCATGCATGTGTGTAAGCATTGTGTGAGTGTGCATGCATGACTGTGTGTGCATGTGTGTGGGTGTGTGAGTGTGTGGGTGCATGCGTGTGTATGTGTGAGTGTGTGTGTGCACGTGTGCATGAGTGTGTGTGTGTCTGTGCATGTGTGTTTGGAGATGTCCCAGCCATGTTCAGGAGACCCGGGGCCCCTCCCAGTGATGCTCGGGTTCGAGGGCACAGTGCTGCTCAGGACCGTGCTGTGGGGTGTCCAGGCCCCCCAGGGGTGCTCGGGGGCCACGACCCGCCAGCCTGTGCCCCCACCCTGACCTCTCTCCGGGGCCCTTTTTCTCGCTCTGAGGCTGTCTCCTCTCCCTGGCCACTCTCTTCTCCCCCTTCGGGCCGTCCCTGCAGGGCAGGGCCAGAGGCCTGGGCCGGGCTGTCCTCCAACCTGTGGACACTGGTCTCCTGTCCGGGGGCCCAGAGGCACCGGCGAGGCAGCGGCTCCCCTGGCCCCGGCTCCTCCAGCCCTCGGTGCCGCCACGTCACGGTGCTCACAGTGCGGGAAGGGCAGGAAACCGGGTGCAGGGCCCGCAGCCGCGGCCGCCCCGCCAGAGCCCGGGCCGGGAGAGACGGGGACGGGCAGGAGAAGGGCAGAGCCCAGGGCCGGGAGAGACGGGACGGGCAGGAGAAGGGCAGAGCCCGGGCGGGGAGAGACGGGGATGGGCAGGAGAAGGGCAGAGCCTGGTGAGGAGAAGCGTCTGCTGGCCAGCGTCGGCGCAGCCTGGGGCAGCGGCCCGGCGTCACGTGGGGGGACACTCAGGTCTGAGCTCGCTCTGCGGCGAGGGGCCGCAAGGCCGGCAGAGGCCCACAGGTCCAGTGGGAGGGCGGCAGAGCAGGACCCCCAAACGGAGTGGCAGCTAGTACAGGGCAGCCCAGGGAGCCTCCGGGGCACCTCGGTCTCCCCAGTCGGGCGGAAGGGGGCGGGGTCAGGCCACGACTGGGGGAGAGCGAGGGAGTGCAGGGAGGGAGGGAGAGAGGGAGGGAAGGAGGGAGTGAGTGAGTGAGTGAGTGAGGGAGGGAGGGAGGGAGGGAGGGAGGGAGGGAGGGAGGGAGGGAGGGAGGGAGAGAGTGAGGGAGCGAGGGAGGGAGGGAGGGAGAGAGGAAGGGAGGGAGGGAGGGAGAGGGAGGGAGGTAGAGAGGGAGGGAGGGAGGGAGAGAGGAGGGAGCGAGGGAGGGAGGGAGGGAGGGAGAGAGGAAGGGAGGGAGGGAGGGAGAGGAAGGGAGGGAAGGGAGGGAGAGAGGAGGGAGTAGAGAGCGAGGGAGGGAGGGAGAGGGAGGGAGGGGGGTGGGGAGCTGGGGGAGCCAGGGGAGGGTGGAGGAGGGAGAGGCAGAGGAGGGGGAGTGGAGGGAGGAGGGAAGCTGAGAGGTCAAAGTGGAAGAACACGAGACATCCACGCTCTGTGCTGAGTCCCCTCCTCCTGGGCAGTGCTGCACGGCCACCGGCACAGTCCCTCCTGGTGCCGTGGGCTCTCTCAGTTCCTGCGGCCATGCCAGGGAGGAGACGCCAGTGCAGGCTGGCACCCCAATCTGTGCCGACATTCTGGAAACACTCCGCCGTCGGTGATGGGTGCGAGAAGACGGTGAGTGCTGTGGCCTTTGGCGGTAACTCGCAAATTCTTACATGCGGGGGACCTGAGCCCCCCCACCCGCCCGGGCCCCGGGCCCCGGGCCCCTGCCTGTGTCTCGGGAGGGGCCTGCGCGGCTTCTGAGCAGACCCAGGTCCTGCTGGCTGCCAGGGCTGTGCCCAGGGAGTGGCTGCCAACAGTGCCAACCGCAGGCGGGCACGGGGGCTGCGGGGTGGGGCCCTCTTCTCCGGCGGCGTCCTTGGGGTCACGCTGGGACCAGGAGGTGGGCCTGGAGCTCCTGGGCCGCGCCCTGCCGCGCCCGTCGTGAGGGCAGAGCTGGCTGCCCGAGAGAGCCAGGCCTGCTCCCGCTGGCTGTGGGCCCGGGGGGGCCCGGGGTGGGGGGGCCACAACGCCTGTGTCCAGCTCGGCCACCAGCACCGCCGGCCGCAGGCAGAGAAGCAGGGGAGCGAGGAGAGCCGGAGGGCCGGGCCTCAGGGTGCCCCCGGGTGACACAGGGCGTCCCGCACGTGCCCCGGCCACGGGGAGCTCTGTCTGACGGGCCTGGCGCCTGCCTTGACTCCAGCCTGGGCGCCTGGTCACCGGCAGCCCGTCTCCCAGCCGGGCACTCTGCGGGGCCAGCCCCGAGCCCGGCCGGCCCCTTACCCCACGTCCACCAGTCTGGGAGCACCCCCCGCTGCCCCCTGCCAGCGAGGGCTGGCACTCCCCTGGCCGCAGGCCCGCGGGTGAGGGTCACGCGGTGAGAGGCTCCCAGGGGCCAGGCGGGAGGGCAGCCTGGGCCTCTCTGGCCAGTCGGGGCTGGCCAGGGGACGGTGCGGCCCTCAGCGGAGTGACCAGAGCGTGTGGCGCAGCTGAGGGAGGGAGGGACATCTCCGAGGGCCGCGCTCTGGGCACAGGGGCCCTGCTGGACCGGCCGCCCCCTGGCATCTGCACTGGTGCCGAGACGGCCTTCGACCAGCCCTCAGCTCACCAGCAGGGGGCGCCTCCCACCCGCGTCAGCACTTCCTGGGTGGGCCGCGGCCCCAAACCGCCCGCAGCTGCCCGAGTCGCTTCCTTTCTTTTATAGTAGCTCCTCTGTTACAGGGACAAGAGCTCCTCTGAGCCCGTGCCAGCTCGGACGCAACAGGCCCGCCACTGTCTGCAGCCCTCTCCCCTCCTCCTCCCTCCTCGCTACTTCCCTCCTTTCCCTCTTCCCGCCCCTCCCTTCTCTCCTCCCTCCCTCCCTCCTCCTTCCTTCCTTCCTTTCTTCCTTCCTTCCTTCCCTCCCTCCTTCCTTCCCTCCTTCCTTCCTTCTCTCCTTCCTTCCTTCTCTCCTTCCTTCCTTCCCTCCCTCCCTCCTTCCTTCCCTCCTTCCTTCCTTCTCTCCTCCCTCCCTCCCTTCTTCCCTCACTCCCTCCTTCCTTCCTTCCCTCCTTCCCTCCTCCTTCCTTCCCTCTTTCCTTCCTTCCTTCCCTCCTTCCCTCCCTCCTTCCTTCCTCTTTCCTTCCTTCCTTCCTTCCCTCCCTCCCTCCCTCCTCTCTCTTTCCTTCCTTTTCCTTCTTCCCTCCCCTCCCTCCCTCCCTCCCTCCTTCCTTCCCTCCCTCCCCCTTCCTTCTTTCCCTCCCTCCTTCCTTCCTTCCTTCCTTCCTTCCTTCCTTCCTTCCTTCCTTCCTTCCTTCCTTCCTTCCTTCCTTCCTTCCTCCCTCCCTCCCTCCTCCCTCCTCCCTCTACCCCCTTCCTGTCAGATGAACAGACCTCTGTGTGTCTGACCGTCCGGCAGAGCAGAGCAGGGAGAAGCTGGGCACAGCCCCGCCCTCCCGTGAAGTGTCCTCTGTCCTCTCAGGCCCTCCCGTGGGACACGGAGCTCTCGTTCTCGGCCCCCCGGACCCAGGCCCAGGCTCCTGCGCGGACTCCCTGGGCGCCCAGCCCTCGCCCGCGCAGGCTGGAGTGGGGCTTCCGCGTGGGGCACGCGTGGGCAGCTGTGCCCCCCGCCGGGATGACAGGACCAGCAGGCCTGGGCCGCGGGCGCTTGCGCAATGGACTTGGCCGAGCACAGCAGGAACGTGTGCTCAGAGCACTCGCCAGGGAGGGGCGGCCGGGCCGGGCGGCTGCTCTGGCCCCGGACCTCGGGGAGGAGTCGGGCGCCAGAACCGCAGCACAGCTCGGGCCACGGCCGGGCTGAGAGGAGGAGAGAGACAAGCAGGCCTTGTAGGGACGCTCAGGAGGGCCGTCCTCGGGGTGGGGGGGCTCCTCGGGCCAGGCTCGGAGACAGGGTGCAGCGGTGGGGACGCAGGGCGGGGCACGCAGGACAGAGACGCAGAGACGGGAGACTCAGGACAGAGACGCAGAGACGGGCACGCAGGACAGAGATGCAGAGATGGGAGACTCAGGATAGAGACACAGAGATGGGAGACTCGGGACAGAGACGCAGAGACAGGAGACGCAGGACAGAGACACAGAGACAGGCACGCAGGACAGAGACGCAGAGACTGGCACACAGGACAGAGACGCAGAGACGCCGAGGTGGGGGACGGCCCTGGAGGAGGACGCGTGTGGCAGGGACCCGTCCAGCCACTCTGGGCCTATGCTAGTTCCCGGAGTCCGGCACGGGCCCCTTGTGCTCCGTGTCTAGGTCGTCCTTCTGGGCTGGAGACTCCACACTGGCCTGGCTAGGGCCGGGCTGACACAGGGCCCCGGGGGTCTGGCTGTGTGACCGCCCCGGGTCCAGCGAACTGCAGCTCCCGCCTCTCACAAGACGCCCGGTCACTCATCCTGTCCCCCGCTGGAGCCGCTGCCCGGTGCCTGGCACAGCCCGTAGGCCCTGGGGAGGGCCAGCCTGGACAGGGGTCGGCCCTCGCCGGTGCTGTCCAGAGTCAGCAGGGCCCCAGCCCGGTGAGGAGACCCCAGCCCGGAGGCCTGCTCGGGGCTTGCTCGGGGCAGCAGAGCGGGGCAGAGCCCCCTGCAGACCCGGCCACACCCTGCCCTGCGGGGACTCGCCTGGCGCTGGAGGCACACGTGTCCCTCTGGGCCCGAGTTCCGCCTGCTTCAGGGGTCGCCCTCCCGTGGGGTCTGCTCTGGTGGGGCCCACGGCCCCCCATGGTCCGAGCTTGGGAACAGTCCTGCCTTGAGGGAGGACAGCACCTTGACCCTACGCCCTGCTCTGCCCAGCCCCCACGGGCTCTGCCCCGCCTCCGTGAGCCCCCACCTGAAGCATCACAAACTGCCCTAGCACTGGGGGTCCAGGAAAGGCCCACCACACGCTCATCACATGCTTGTCACACATCTATCACATGCCCATCACATGCCTGTCACACGCTCATCACATGCTCATCACATGCCTGTCACATGCTCATCACATGCTTATCACATGCCTGTCACACACTCACCAGTCATCCATCACATGCTCATCTCATGCCTGTCAGATGCTCATCACACGCTTATCACATGCTCATCACACCTATCACATGCTCATCTCATGTCTGTCACACAGTCATCACACACGCATAACACACTCATCACACACCCATCACACGGCCCTCACGCCCCTCACACACCCCTCACACACCCATCACACGCCCATCACGCCTATCACATGCCCATCACACGCCCATCACACGGCTATCACATGGCAATCACAGGTCCATCACACGCCCATCACACGCCCATCACACGCCCATCACATGCCCATCACACGCCCATCACTTGCCTATCACATGCCCATCACAGGCCCATCACACGGCTATCACATGGCAATCACTGGCCCATCACACGCCCATCACAGGCCCATCACACACCCATCACAGGCCCATCACACGCCCATCACACGCCCATCACATACCCATCACATGCCCCTCACGCACCCATCATACGGCCCTCATGCCCCTCACATGCCCATCACCCGCCCATCACACGCCCATCACCCACCCATCACATGCCCATCACACGCCCATCACACGCCCATCACCCACCCATCACACGCCCATCACATGCCCATCACATGGCAATCACATGCCCATCACAGGCCCATCACACACCCATCACATGCCCCTCACACACCCATCACGCGCCCTCGCAAGCCTGCTGCAGCCACAGCGCCTGGCCTCTGCTCCCCTGCCCGGCGACCTTGGGTCCTGTGATGCCGCTGGAGGGAGGCTCCGAGCTGCACGTCCCTCGGCCTGTGGCAGCCAGTCGTCCCTTCGGTCATTCGGGCACTTCTGCATTAAGCGCATGAGCGACTCCGCTGTGAGTCTGGTCCCTCAGGTGCTGGTGTCACCCCACCAGCTCTCGGCCCGCGGGGCATCTGCGGGCCCCGGGCTGGGGAGGCGGCCCCGGCGTGTCGTCATTTCCTCCTCCGGGCCAGCCTTGCCTCCCTGGAGCGCATGAGGCCTCCTTCAGCCCGGCTGGCCTGTGTGTGGGTGTGCGTGCGCCCAGCGACCCTGGCACACGCCCACACTCGCAGCCCCCGCCACGCCCTGGTGAGCACCGGGCCCTCCCCCCGGAGACGCTCCCTGCACCTAGAACACGAACAGCAGAGGCCAGAGACACGGACCCTCCTGGCCCCAGCTGTGTCCGGCCTCTAGGCGTGGGCGCCATCCCCGGTGCCCTGCCCCGGACGAGGGCCTGGGTGGGCCCTGCCCTGAGCAGCCTCACTCCTGCGGCCTGGCTGCCGCCTCTGGCCTGCTGTGGACAGGACTTCCACTGAGCAGGGGTGGGGCTCAGGCCCGGCCCCACGGGCTCTGTCCTGGCCAGACTTC